>NW_025159606.1:0-1518 GCF_004010195.1 Chiloscyllium plagiosum
GCCTTTTGCTCCTCTTTGCGGGATCGTAATTTCCATTGTATGCACGGCTTCCGACAATATCTCATTTTATCTAAGCTGCTTCTTTTGTTCTAATGCCACCTTTACCTTTTGTTAATCATCATTTTGCCTTTTGCTGTTTGCACATTTGACGGGTAAATGTATATTGGACACCTGAGAATGTTTCTGTGAATAAAGCCATTGCCTGTCTTTCAAAGAAATCTTTTACACCAACTTTGCCAAATCACTGCAGCCAACATACCCTCATAACTTTCTGGCTTGTACGATTCAGGTTTAAAAACGTAATTTCAAATAAGAAACAAAACATGATGCATTGTGCTCAAACATTCATGTAAGAAAACCAATATATCATGATTGCTATTCCCAAATCCTCCACTGCAGCAAGTTTTTCAATTTGCCCTACTGACCACACAACACCAATTCCTACACAGACTGATCTCTAACGCAGTGCTGATCATCATATTAATTCACGCGTTCTCATGCAAGCTCATGAACTTCATTTTTCCCCAGCATTAGCATCCACTTGCTTTTACACAGTTAAGGTGTGACTTGAATTTATCCTGCAAGTTGAATTATTACTTCAGTACCCAAAAATTAGTATATATAATTTACACACTGATACACGAGAACAGGCCGAGTCTATTCAGCCCCTGGAGACTGATGTGCAGTTACAGAAGGAGGACAATCAGCTTCTAGAAACTATAAATCTGGACCCAGAGTAGGTCATGCATCAAAAATATTATGTTACACAGCGGCAGGATGAGTCCATTCAGTCTTCTCCTAACAGTGAAACTGCAAGAGATCGGGACACTACAAAAACGCAGGCCATTCACCCCACTAAGCCTGTTGCACGGAAATTGGAGAAGGAGATAAAACTAATCGAGACTATATGGTGAACAAGGAGTTAATTCAGCCAACTGTCTGTTTATGGGAACAAGAGCAGACAAATCACTCAAACAGTCCATTTTCAGAATCGCAGGAAGAGACCATGCAATAGGTCCAGTTCTTAATGGAGAAACATGAGGAGACGCTTTAGCTCCTGAAACCGTCTCACAGCAACGTGAACATTCGATAAAACATTGAAGCATCTAATGCATCATCATCAGGAGGAGAACTGACCTTTAGATTCTTACTCAGAACATTCCAGCCATCAAGAATTTAATTTAGGTACACCAGACAGACATTCAGCACATCGAGTGTGTAAACCATTAAAACAGGGAGTACATTCTGTAACCAAGACACAGCAATTGGAGCAGATACTTTAAAATCTTGTGCATGTTACATAGGAATTGCAAGGGAAATGGAAATTGTAGAAAGGGAATTATTTTCATTGGTGAATGCAAAGAAGTGAGGAAACAATTGTGATTTCAGGCACATTGTTTGAATCAACAATACATTGATTAATTACAGGATGTTTGCAAAATCAAAGCACGATTAAAGGGAGTCAGCATGTCTTTTGAGGAATGTATTTGCTTTATTTCTTTAAATATGTGACAAGCA
>NW_025159607.1:0-1518 GCF_004010195.1 Chiloscyllium plagiosum
GGTAAGGGGGTTACAGAGACATTGCCCAGTGGATCAGGGGATACAGAGTCCCCAGTGGGTAAGGGGGTTACAGAGACAGTGCCCAATGGGTAAGGGGGTTACAGAGACACTGTCCGGTGGGTAAGGGGGTTACAGAGACAATGCCCAGTGTGTAAGAGGTTACAGAGACAGTGCCCAGTGGGTAAGGGGGTTACAGACACACTGCCCTTTGGGTAAGGAGGTTACAGAGACAACGCCCAGTGGTTAAGGGAGTTACAGAGACATTGCCCAGTGGGTAAGGGGGTTACTGAGACATTGCCCAGATGGCAAGGGGGTTACAGAGACATTGCCTGGTGTATCAGAAGATACCGAGTGCCCAGTGGGTGAGGGGTTTACAGAGACAGCGCCCAGTGGGTTAAGGGGTTACAGAGACAGTGCCCAGTGGGTAGGTGGGTTACAGAGACATTGCCCAGTGGCTAAGGGGGTTACAGAGACATTGCCTGGTGGTTCAGAGGATACAGAGTTCCCAGTGGGTAAGAGGGTTACAGAGACAGTGCCCAGTGGGTAAGGGGGTTAAAGAGACATTGCGCAGTGGATCAGGGGATACAGAGTGCCCAGTGGGTGCGGGGGTTACAGAGACAGTGCCCAGTGGGTAAGGTGGTTACAGAGACATTGCCTAGTGGGTGAGGGGTTTACTGAGACAGCGCCCAGTGGGTAGGTGGGTTACAGAGATAATGCTCAGTGGGTTAGGGGATTACAGCGACACTGTCCGGTGGGTAAGGGGGTTACAGCGACATTGACCAGTGGGGAAGGGGATTACAGAGAGCCCGGTGGGTAAGGGGGTTACAGAGACATTGTCGAGTGGATCATGGGGAATAGATTGCCCGGCGGGTAAGGAGGTTACAGAGACACTGTCCAGTGAGTAATGGGGTTACAGAGACATTGCGCAGTGGATCAGGGGATACAGAGTGCCCAGTGAGTAAGGGGGTTACAGAGACATTGCCCAGTGGGTAAGGGGCTTACAGAGACAGTGCCAGGTTGATCGGGGGTACAGTGTGCCCAGAGAGTAAGGGCAGGTTACAGAATGCCCAGGGTTACAGAAACAGAACCCAGTGGATCAGGGGATACAGAGTCAATGCCTAGTGGGTAAGGGTGTTACAGAGACAGTGCCCAGTGGGTAAGGGGGTTATAGAGACAGCGCTCAGTGGGTAAGAGGTTACAGAGACATTGCCCACTGGGTAAGGGGATAACAGAGACATTGCCCAGTGGGTAAGGGGGTTACAGAGACAGCACCCAGTGGGTAAGGGGGTTATAGAGACAGCGCCCAGTGGGTAAGAGGTTACAGAGACACTGCCCAGTGGGTAAGGGGGTAACAGAGACATTGCCCAGTGGGTAAGGGGGTTACAGAGACAGCGCCCAGTGGGTAAGAGGTTACAGAGAGAGCGCCCAGTGGGTAAGGGGGTTACAGAGACACTGCCCAGTGGGTAAGGGGGTTACAGAGACACTGCCCAGTGGGTACGGTGGTCACAAAGACACTGT
>NW_025159608.1:0-1518 GCF_004010195.1 Chiloscyllium plagiosum
AGAACTCGTTTGTCATAGAAGACGGACTGGTGGAGAAAGGGTGTATTTTGTGACTGGAGATCTGTGAATAGATTGGATGAGCTGCGGATTGTGAGGATGATTGGCACAGCATAGAGCAGGCTTTCGATAGGATGGAGTTTTGGATGGAAAAATGCAGATGCAATTTAATCAGGGTAAATGCGAGTTGATGCATTTTAGAAGGTCTTCAGTACGAGAGAAGTATGTAGTCAATGGAAGAACTCGAAATAGTTGCAACATCTAAGGTATCGAGGCAACAAACCACAGTTCCTTGAAAGTAGCAACACAGGTGAACGTTGCGGTCAAGAAAACCTATCATATGCTTGCGTATCACAATCAGAGCAAAACGTTTAAAATTAGAAAGTCATGTTGGAGCTGGATACAACTTTGTTTTGGTCACGTTTGGAAATCTGCGTGCAAGCCTGGTTACCACATCAGCACAAGGATGTGGAGGTGACGGAGAGGGTTTGAAAAACCTTCACAAGGATGTTGCCTGGTATGGAGGATATTAGCACGAAGGAAAAATTGGACAAACGTAGCTTGTTTTCAATTTGACGTTACCGGTTGAGGGGCTACCTCAGGAAAATTCCAAACGTATGCCAGATATGGACAGAATAGATATTCAGAGCCTTTTTCCCAGGATAGAAATATCAATTTCTACGGCCATCATCTTAGATAAAAAGGAGAATGTTTGAAGGAGTTATAATAGGCAAGTTGTTTTCATTCTGTTCCAGACAGAATGTGAAAGTGCCTCGAATGCACTGATAGAGGATGTTGTAGAAGAAACAATAGCGATGGTGAAGAGGTATCTTCCCACAGAGATGAGGAAACAGAGAATAGAGTGCTATAGAGTTTTTTTAACTTTTGGTAAGGAATCATGTGTCAGTGCAGGCTCGGAGGGCCGAAGGGCATGTTCCTGTTCTGTGTTGTTCTTTAAGATAAGATTTCAGAAAGATAGTGGCGAGATGCTGACTGCATGAACACTGAAGATCAAAAGACACATTTACCTCGAACTTTCCTCATCAATCACAGCTTCATAGCCTCCCTCCCACTGTGGGGAAACTTAATATCGGGAATTCGACATGAAATTCAGAGCTGGTAACTAATGACTCCACCTCGCTCTTCGCATCAGCGGACATCTACCTTGGATAACAACGTCTGGGGTTACACTGCACTTTCAGAAGCTGCATGTACTCCACACGGACCAATGCTGGCATCTGTCACATGCCAGCCTCACCATGCCATTACACGACATTTCCGAGTCAGTGACAGTATAATTCTGTACTGCAGATCAGGGTGCACTGACAACTCTCGTTGTAATGATGCGCAAGTCCGCTACACACCCAGCTCATGGATTGCACATCTGGGCTGCTTACTCAATGAGTGTACACACTGACTTTGAGTTTACATGAATGCTCACTGAATTATTGCCTTGTCTTACCCTGCCTTTAGCTGCCTTTTACCCTGCCCTCAGCCAGAGGGACCAGGCTTACGCACCTG
>NW_025159609.1:0-1518 GCF_004010195.1 Chiloscyllium plagiosum
AAAAGCAGGGGCTAAACGGAAGAGGACACAAAGCATTGACTCACAGGAAGTAAGGATGAGGCTAGGCTGACTGTGAAACAGGCAATAGACACTGGTAGGAGGGTGAACAATACAGGCTCACTGTGAGACTGTTTCCAGTCACCATATAGTTACTGGGTCAAACGTCGACTGAGCCTGGAGAATCATCAACTCAGTGAATGATGCTCTTTGGTCTGCCCGGAACTTGTTGGTCTTCCAGAGCGAGGAGTTGACCCTGACTGAGTGTTGCAGACTGACACATCCTAATGTCCAGGACTATGTGCTGAGGGATGGACTAAAGCTTGGGGCAACTGCTGCCAAGGTGCAGTGGGGGTAAGACCACTGTCCGAGGTCTTCCTGCTGAAGGGAAATGGGGGTCCGTTCAGTTATCGGACCCTCCCAGTGTCTCCCATATATATAATGATATACATGTAAGAGATCTTTTTTGGGTTTTTGGTTTGTCTAAAGTCCAATGTTTGTTTATTTGAATAGAATATTCTTTGTTGTAATATCCTTAATTGTAATGTGATATGCAACTGTAAAGTACCAAACTGCATTTGTGACTATGTATATATAGAAAGATGTTTTTGATGAATCAAATATAATTTTGAAATTTTAAAAGAAAAAGCCAAGCTCAATGTTAGATTGTTCACAATCACCATGTAGTAACTGGGTGGCGTGCAGATGAGGCCAGACTCTCAATGAGACTGTTTACAGTCATCATATCGTAACTGGTTGGTGCATCAATGAGGCTAGTTTCACTGAGAGACTGTTTTACACTGACATTATACTGACTTGGAGTTGTGTAAACGAGGCCACACTCAGTGTGAGACTGTTTACAGACATTGTACAGTTACACAGAGGTGTGTAGATGAGGGCAGGCTCACAGTGAGACCCTTTACAGTCAGTGTATAGTTACTGGGAGGTGTGGAGAGCAGGCCAGAATCACTCTGAGACTCTTTATAATTAGTGTATAGTTACTGGGAAGTGTGGAGATCATGTTAGCCTCAGTGTGAGACAAAAACAAAAATTGCTGGAAAAGCTCAGCAGATCTGGCAGCATCTGTGAAAAAACATCTGAGGATGGACCGAGACGGCGACACAGCCGTGACATGCTACAAGAAGGAAGAGGGACAGAGTCACAGCCACAACATGCTATGAGGGGAGGGGCATGTATAAGTCGTGACCTGGTTTGCCGAACCAGAATACAACACATCACATTCATCTCAATTAAATTCCATCTGCCACTCCTCAGCCTATTGTCCTGTGGTACTGTCAGACAATCTTCTTCACTGTTCAACACACCACCAATTTTGCTGCTATCTGCAAACTTACAAACCTATATTCATATCCAAACCATTTGTATAAATGACAAAAAGCAATGGAACCTGCACTGATCCTGGTCACAGGCCTCCAGTCTGGAAAATAACCCTCTATCACCATTCTCTATCTCAGGAAAATAACCCTGTATTGCCATCCTCTATCTCAGGAAGGTGCCCAG
>NW_025159610.1:0-1518 GCF_004010195.1 Chiloscyllium plagiosum
CGATGAGATGTAAGGATATCTAGTCACCTCACATACATATAGCAAAGCAGGGAATTATATCTCCGCAGGTCTGCTGTTCCAAAGCACACCTTAAAGATTATTGACATCCATGTGGTGAATTGTTGCTTGGTAGTACAGTCTTGAGTATTCATAATAAAACAGACATTCTACTGAGGACTTGTACAAGTTTTAGAGTCATGCAACATGGAAACAGATCCTTCGGTCCAACCAGTCCTTGCCGACCATATTCCCAAACTAAACTCATCCCACCTGCCTGCGCTTGTCCATATCCCCAAACCATTTCCTATTCATCTACTTATCCAAATGCCTTTTAAACTTTGTAACTGTACCCATGTCCACCACTTGCTCTGGAAGTTCATTCTACACACAAATCACTCTCTGTGTAAAAGAGTTGCCTCTTTTTAAAGTCTTCCTCCTCTCCAAACCTTTCCTATACATGTACCCATCCAGATGCCTTTTAAATATTGCATTTGTAACAGCCTCCACCAATTCCTCTGGCAGCTCATTCCATACACGTATGGAAAAACTCTGTGTGAAAAAGTTGCCCCTCAGATCTCTTTGATATCTTTCCCCCAAACCTATGCCCTCTAGTTCTGGATTCCCGTAGGGAAAAGACTGTGTCTATTTATCCTATCCATGCCCCTCATGATTTTATAAACCTCTATAAGGTCACCCCTCAGCCTCTGATGCTGAGATGCTGTCACTGCTACTCAGCAATTCCAGAACTAGGGGAACCAGGATTTTCGACTAGATTAAGATGACTGGCAGAAGCTTGTGAATTTGGTTTAACTGTCAATGAGATCAGAGAGACTGAATGGCGTATGTAACTATGTTCCAGAAGGTGCTTTTGCACTAGTGTTTACAAATGTAACCCTCGTGATGCTGCGGTGTAATCACACAATGTTCGATGTACTCCACAAAGACTTCCAGGCATTTCATCAGGACTTCACTCAGGCAGCCATTTCCTCATTGAAAAATGTTCAGCCAGTCCAGGTGATTCTCTCTCAACCAATCTCCCCCCAGCAAGCTTGGGCCCCAGCCTTTTACTGCAATCACTGGTTACTAAGCCAGCAGCTCTTCATAAGTGACCGGACCAGTTTACAGATTGAGGTTACAACTTCAGTTCCGGTGAAGTCCTGATGAAAGATCGGGAAGTCTTTGCGAAGTACATCGAACATTGTGTGATTACGCCGCAGCATCACGAGGGTTACATTTGTAAACACGTGTGCAAAAAGCAGGTTGAGATCAGGTCGAAGCAGTCATGGCCGTATTGGACAAACAGCCTGTTGTCCAGACCTTGTGGTTAGGGAGGGTGAACAGGGTGTCGTTTCAGTGAGGATCGAGTGAAAAAAGTGCACAAAAACACAGAAAAGGCTGTTGCCACTGCGGTCCTAACTTGCAACCGAGTAATCGCCACACAAAAAGAATTAAAGCCAGATTTTGTTTTGTAAATATATTTATTCACAATTTTTTTTAACTTTACAAACATATAAAATT
>NW_025159611.1:0-1518 GCF_004010195.1 Chiloscyllium plagiosum
TCTGGATCAGTCCTGGGGATTCATCTACCTTTGCGATTTACAGCCTGCAGCACCTCCTCTTCTATAATGTGTACTCATTTCAAAACGTGGAGTCATAGAGATGAACAGCATGGAAACAGACCCTTCGTACCAACTCCTGAATGATGTTTCTAGTCCCATTTGCCAGAATTTTGCCAAAATCCCTGTAAACCCTACCTGTTCATATACCAATCCAGATGCCTGTTAAATCTGTACCAGCCTCCATTACTTCCTCTGGCAGCTTATTCCATACATGTGCCACCCCTGTGGAAACCAGCTGTCTCTCAGGTCGCTTTTAACAGTTCCACGCATACTTTAAAGCTATTCCCTGTAGTTTGGACTCCCCATTTCGGGAGAAAATGTGTTGTCTATTCACCTATCCACGCCCATCATGATTTTAAAAACCGTTATAAGATAACTCCTCAGCCTCCCATGTTCAAGTGAAAATCGCACCAGTTAATTAAGTATTTCCCTGTAGCTCAAACCCTCCAACCCTGGCAACATCATTGCGCATTTTTCTGAACCTTTTCAAGTTCGACAGCATCCTTCTGATGGTACTGAGACCAGAATTTCACACAGTATTCCAGAAATGGTCAAGCCAAACACTGTTTAGTTGCCAGAGCTTCTCAGTCTTTATCCACAGTAAGTCCCAAGGTGAACTATTTGTTTCGGATCTTGTGGTTTCACACACCGGTGGCTTCGTTGATCATTATGGATACTGGTTTTGTGGCTCGCTATTCTTTTTCTCTTAACACATGTGTAAACTCTCTTTGGATTCTGCTTAACCTTATCTGCCAAAGCTATCTTATGACCCTTTTTGCATTCCTGATTCCATCCAAAGTGTATTCGTGCAGCCCCTGTGATCCTCAGGGATTCCCTTGATCCAGCTGTCTCTACTTGACATGTGCTCTCTTCTTCTTGACCAGAACATGCACAGTCAGCCAGTGTTTCCTAATTCTGTCAGCATAGAGCTGCACACAAACGGAACCATGCATTTTATCTCTCATTTAAAATATTTCCACTTGCTAGACTTTCCTTTACCTGCAAATAGCTTCCACGTTTAAAAATCATCATGTCTAATAACATCAAGACTGGTCTTGCACCATTTTCTAACTTGAACTTGTGGACCAGCCCTGTGATTCACCAAAGCTATTTCTAAACTAATCCAATTGTGGTGACTTTCCAAAGTGCTCCCCCACGAACACCTCAGACCCATTCCCTACTTTGTTTACCAAGGGGCTTAGCCCCATTCTCCAGTTGGGCCGTTTCCATGTTGACTGGAGTTTCTGGAACCCACTTAACAAATTCTTTCCATCCAAATGTTTCCTCATTCTCCAGTTGGGCCGTTTCCATGTTGACTAGAGTTTCTGGAACGCACTTAACAAATTCTTTCCATCCAAATGTTTTTTTTTTATGGTAGCAATCCCAGTCCAGGTTTGTAAAGGTTGAGATCCCCTACGATTACAATTCTCTTATTCTAACACATATCTGAGATCTCCT
>NW_025159612.1:0-1518 GCF_004010195.1 Chiloscyllium plagiosum
GTGACCCTTTCCAGTCCCTCACACAATGACCCTCCCCAATCCCTCACAGAGTGACACTCCCCAATCCCTCACAGAGTGACCCTCCCCAGTCCCTCACAGAGTGACCCTCCTCAATCCCTCACAGAGTGACCCTACCCATCCCTCACAGAGTGACCAGACCCAGTCCCTCACAGAGTGACCCTCCCCAATCCCTCACAGAGTGACCCTCCCCAGTCCCTCACAGAGTGACCCTCCCCAATCCCTCACTGAGTGACCCTCTCAGTCCCTCACAGAGTGACCCTCCTCAGTCCCTCCCAGAGTGACCCTCCCCAATCCCTCACAGAGTGACCCCACCCAGTCCCTCACAGAGTGACCCTCCCCAATCCCTCACAGAGTGACCCTCCCCAATCCCTCACAGAGTGACCCTACCCAGTCCCTCACAGAGTGGGCACTACCCAGTCCCTCACAGAGTGACCCTCCCCAATCACTCATAGAGTGACCCTCCTCAGTCCCTCACAGAGTGACCCTCCCCAATCCCTCACAGAGTGACCCTCCCCAGTCCCTCACAGAGTGACCCTCCCCAATCCTTCACAGAGTGACCCTCCTCAGTCCCTCACAGAGTGATCCTCCCCAATCCCTCACAGAGTGACCCTACCCAGTCCCTCACAGAGTGACCCACCCCAATCCCTCACAGAGTGACCCTCCCCAATCCCTCACAGAGTGACCTTCCACAAACCCTCACAGTGACCCTCCCCAGTCCCTCACCCATTGACCCTCCCCAATCCCTCACAGAGTGACCCTCCCCAATCCCTCACAAAGTGACCCTCCCCAGTCCCTCACAGAGTGACCATCCACAAACCCTCACAGTGACCCTCCACAGTCCCTCACACAGTGACCTTCCCCAATCCCTCACAGAGTGACCCTCCCCAGTCCCTCACAGAGTGACCCTCCTCAATCCCTCACAGAGTGACCCTACCAATCCCTCACAGAGTGGACCCTACCCAGTCCCTCACAGAGTGACCCTCCCCAGGCCATTGTCAGGCCATCGCTGTCAAACTGAGGCAGCCCCAGGGTGAATCCATCCCCATCACACTCAGGAGGATAAGGAACACTTCACCACCGTCCCGCTCCCCAATCCCTCACAGAGTGACCCTCCTCAGTCCCTCACAGAGTGACCCTCCTCAATCCCTCACCGAGTGACCCCACAATCCCTCACCGAGTGAACCTCCTCAGTCCCTCACAGAGTGACCCAACCCAGTCCCTCACAGAGTGACCTTCCCCAATCCCTCACAGTGTCCCTACCCAGTCCCTCACAGAGTGACCCTCCCCAGTCCCTCACAGAGTGACCCTACCCAGTCCATCACAGGGTGGACACTACCCAGTCCCTCACAGAGTGACCCTCCCCAATCCCTCACAGAGTGACCCTCCCCAATCCCTCACAGAGTGACCCTACCCAGTCCATCACAGGGTGGACACTACCCAGTCCCTCACAGAGTGACCCTCCACAATCACTCACAGAGTGACCCTCCTCAGTCCCTC
>NW_025159613.1:0-1518 GCF_004010195.1 Chiloscyllium plagiosum
CCTTTACTCGGCCGCTGCTCCCACTCAAATGGGAGGTCTCTTTGAAACCTCTCCACCAACCCCAGGAAAATTCCTTGTCCATTTATCCTACCCATGCCTCTCAGGATTTTGTAAACCTCTATAAGGTCACCCCTCAACCTCCAATGCTTCAGGAAAAACAACCTCAGCCTATTTAGCCTCTCCCTGTAACTCAAATCTTTCAACCTTGGCAACAGCCTTGTAGGTATTTTTGGAACCCTTTCAAGTTTCACAATGTCCTTCCAATAGAAGGGAGACCAGATTTGCATACAGTACTCCAAAAGTGGCCTAACCAATGTCATGTACAGCCATAACAGGATCTTCCAACTATGATACTCAATAATCTGACCAACAAAGGAAAGCATACCAAATGCCTTCTTCACGACATGTAACTCGGCTTTCAAGGAGCTATGAACCTGCGCTCCAAGGTCTCTTTGTTCAGCAATACTCCCCAAGACCTTACCATTAGTGTATAAGTCCTGCTCTGATTTGTCTTTCTTAATTGTAGCACCTCGCATTTATCTAAATTAAACTCGATCTGCCACTCCTTGGCCCATTGACCCATCTGAACAAGATCATGTGAACGCTGAGGTAACCTCCAATTTTGATTTCATCTGCAAACTTACAAACTATATGTCCCAGGTTCATATCTAAATCATTTATATAAATGATGAAAAGCAAAGGACCCAGCACTGATCCTTGTGGCACATTGCTGGTCACAAGCCTCCAGTCAGAAAAGCAACCCTCCACCAACACCCTCTGTTTTCTACCTTAAGCCAGTACTGTATCCAAATGGCTAGTTTTCCTTGAATTCCATGAGACCTCGCCTTGCTAATAAGTGCACCATGAGGAACCTTGTCAAATGCCTTACTGAAGTAGATCATGTAGATCACATCCACTGCTCTGCCCTGATCAATCCTCTTCACATGCACAAAGCCATGTTGACTATCCCTAAACAGTCCTTGCCTTTCCAAATAAATGCAAATCCTGTTCGTCTGGATTCCCTCCAACAACCTGCCCATGATCGATCAGGCTCATCGGTCTATAGTCCCTGGCTTTTCCTTAACACCTTTCTTAAACATTAGCCAATCCTCAGTCTTCCGGCACCACACCTGTGACTATCAATGATACAAGTACCTCAGCAAGGGGCCCAGCAATCACTTCATTAGCTTCCCACAAACTCCTAGGTTACACCTGATCACATCCTGGGGATTTATCCACCTTTGTGCATTTTACGACATCCTCTGCTGTAATATGAATATTTTTCAAGCTGTTACCATCTCTTTCCCCACATTGTATATCTTCCATGTCCTTCTCCACAGTAAACACTGATGCAAAATATTTGTTTAGTATCTCTCCAAGCTCCTGTGGGAACACATAGGCTGCTTTGCTTGATCTTTGAGCGATTCTCCCCCATTTACTCTTTTTCCTTAATGTATTTATAGAATCTCTTTGGATGCTTCTTAAATTCAGATAAATGCGAGATGCTGTATTTTGGGA
>NW_025159614.1:0-1518 GCF_004010195.1 Chiloscyllium plagiosum
GCACATGTGCCGATGACAGCGCTGGTCGTCAAGTTGTATTGCACATGCACCGAGCTCAGCGCTGGTCTTCATCTGTACTGCTCATGCACCGATGTCAGCGCTGGTCTTCATGCTGTACTGCACATGCACCGATGTCAGCGCTGGTCTTCATGCTATACTGCACATGCACCGATGTCAGCGCTGGTCTTCATGCTGTACTGCTCAGGTACCAATGTCAGTGCTGGTCTTCATGCTGTACTGCACGTGCACCGATGTCAGCGCTGCTCTTCATGCTGTGCAGCACATATGCTGATGTCAGTGCTAGTCTTCATGCTGTACTGCACATGCACCGATGGCAGCGCTGGCCTTCATGCTGTACTGCACATGCACTGATGCACATGCACCGATGTCAGCGCTGGTCTTCATGCTGTACTGCACATGCACCGATGTCAGCGCTGGTCTTCATGCTGTACTGCACATGCACTGCTGCTCAGGCACCGATGGCAGCGCTGGTGTTCATGCTGTACAGCACATGTGCCGATGTCAGCGCTGGTCGTCAAGCTGTATTGCTCATGCACCAAGCTCAGCGCTGGACTTCATGCTGTACTGCACGTGCACCGATGTCAGCGCTGGTGTTCATGCTGTACTGCACATGTGCCAATGTCAGCGCTGGTGTTCATGCTGTACTGCACAAGTGCCGATGTCAGAGCTGGTGCTCATGCTGTACAGCACATGTGCCAATGTCAACGCTGGTGTTCATGCTGTACTGCTCATGCACCGATGCCAGCGCTGGTCTTCATGCTATACGGCACATGTGCCGATGTCAGCGCTGGTCTTCATGCTGTACTGCACATGCACCGATGTCAGTGCAGGTCTTCATGCTGTACTGCACATGTGTTGATGTCAGCGCTGGTCTTCATGCTGTACTGCACATGCACCGATGTCAGTGCAGGTCTTCATGCTGTATAGCACATGTGTTGATGTCAGCGCTGGTCTTCATGCTGTACTGCACATGCACCGATGCACATGCGCCGATGTCAGCGCTGGTGTTTATGCTGTACTGCACAAGTGCCGATGTTGTACAGCACATGCGCCGATGTCAGCGCTCGTCTTCATGCTGTACTGCACATTTGCCGATGTCAGCGCTGGTGTTCATGCTGTACTGCTCATGCACCGATGTCAGCGCTGGGGTTCATGCTGCAGTGCACATGTGACGATGTCAGCGCTGGTCTTCATGGGTATACTGCTCATGTGCCGATGTCAGCGCTGGTGTTCATGCTGTACTGCTCATGCACCGAAGTCAGAGTTGGTCTTCATGCTGTACTGCACATGTGACAATGTCAGCACTGGTGTTCATGCTGTACAGCACATGTGCCAATGTCAGCGCTGGTGTTCATGTTATACTGCTCATGTGCCGAAGTCAGCACTGGTGTTCCTGCTGTACAGCACATGTGCCGATGTCAGAGTTGGTCTTCATGCTGTACTGCACATGTGCCGATGTCAGTGTTAGTGTTCATGCTGTACTGCACATGTGCCGAT
>NW_025159615.1:0-1518 GCF_004010195.1 Chiloscyllium plagiosum
GTGTGAGCAGGAACAGTGTGAACAGGAACAAAGTGAGCAGGAACAGTGTGAGCAAGAACATTGTGAGCAGGAACAGTGTGAACAGGAACAGTGTGTACATGAACAGTGAGAACAGGAACAGAGTGTACAGAAACAGTGTGAGCAGGAACAGTGTGCAAAGGAACAGTGTGTACAGGAACAGTGTGAACAGGAACAGTGTGAGCAAGAACATTGTGAACAGGAACAGTGTGAACAGGAACAGTGTGTACAGGAACAGTGTGAACAGGAACATTTTGAACAGGAACAGTGTGAACAGGAACAGTGTGAGCAGGAACAGTGTGAACAGGAACAGTGTGTACACGAACAGTGTGAACAGGAACAGTGTGAGCAAGAACATTGTGAGCAGGAACAGTATGAACAGGAACAGTGTGAACAGGAACAGTGTGAACAAGAACATTGTGTGCAGGAACAATGTGAACAGGAACAGTGTGAGCAAGAACATTGTGAGCAGGAACAGTGTGAACAGGAACAGTGTGAGCAAGAACATTGTGAGCAGGAACAGTGTGTACAGGAACAAAGTGAGCAGGAACAGTGTGAACAGGAACAGTGTGTACAGGAACAGTGTGAACAGGAACAGTGTGCACAGGAACAGTGAGTACAGGAACAGTGAGAACAGGAACAGTGTGAACAGGAACAGTTTGAGCAAGAACATTGTGAGCAGGAACAGTGAGAACAGGAACAGTGTGAACAGGAACAGTGTGAGCAGGAACATTGTGAGCAAGAAGAGTGTGAACAGGAACACTGTGAGCAGGAACACTGTGAGCAAGAACAGTGTGAACAGGAACAGTGTGAACAGGAACACAGTGAGCGGGAACAGTGTGAACAGGATCAGTGTGAGCAGGAACAGTGTGAACAGGAACAGTGTGAACAGGAACAGTGTGAGCAAGAACATTATGAGCAGGTACAGTGTGAGCAGGAACAGTGTGAACCGGAACAGTGTGAGCAGGAACAGTGTGAGCAGGAACAGTGTGAACAGGAATGGTGTGAGCAAGTATATTGTGAGCAGGAACTTTGTGAGCAAGAACATTGTGAGCAGGAACGGTGTGCGCAGGAACAGTGTGAACAGGAACAGTGTGAGCAGGAGCATTGTGAGCAGGAACATTGTGAGCAAGAACAAAGTGAGCAGGAACACTGTGAGCAGGAACAAAGTGAGCAGGAACAGTGTGAGCAGTAACAGTGTGAACAGGAACAGTGTGAACAGGAACATTGTGAGCAAGAACAGTGAGAGCAGGAACACTGTGAGCAGGAACAGTGTGTACAGGAACAGTGTGAGCAGGAACATTGTGAGCAAGAGCAGTGTGAGCAGGAACACTGTGAGCAGGAACTCTGTGAGCAGGAACAGTGTGAGCAGGAACAGTGTGAGCAGGAACATTGTGAGCAAGAACAGTGTGAGCAGGAACACTGTGAGCAGGAACAGTGTGAACAGGAACAGTGTGAACACGAACACTGTGAGCAGGAACAGTGTGAACAGGATCAGTG
>NW_025159616.1:0-1518 GCF_004010195.1 Chiloscyllium plagiosum
GGCATATGCCTAAATCGTTTCCCTCGGATGTTGACTGACCTGCTGTGGTTTTTCAGTACAACACTCTCCACTCATTCATTATTACTTAATAATTTCACACTATCATGTCCATGCTGTCTGTTTGATTATCGAGAGCATTGTTCTCATGAACTGCAACAAAATCTGCAAACCTGAAACAAAAACAGAAATTGCTGTAAAATCACAGGTGAGCTGGCACCATCTGTGCAGATGAATCACAGTTAACGTTTCACATTCACTGGGTCCGTCTCTCCACAGATGCTGCCAGTCGTCCTGAAATTTTCCAGCAATGTTTGTTTTTGTTTGATTATCTAAGTCGGCAACGTTTTCTTTTTTGTTTTCTTATTTTCTGCCAATATGATTTGGCTAAAGATTATGTTAAATGTTTTAAATATGACTGCGATGGAATGGCCTGATTCCATCAGCCCGCTACTTTTATTTGGTTCACGTGACCAATATCTTACCAATTGGTCACTGCGCCCTACAGCTGCACTGCATATAAATTGACAAAATTGTGGCATTATCTCGGAATGGTAAACAGAAGCGAGATTGATTGAAAGTATTGAAAACTTCAGATAAACGGATAAAAATACGGGATATAAAACGGGAAACTGAAAGAGAAAGAGAGAACAGCGAATGATTTTTTTTTGACAAAACTGAAATATAATTGCTCAAGATTCAGAAAGTGCTTTCATGCACAAACATACCATAATATGGAATGTAATGTTTGGGACAAACAATGCAAGCAGATAGCAAATTCTTAGTTTTAAAGTCTTGCTGCAACTATTTTGGTTTGAATGAACGCACACATGGGATTCAGTGCTGTAATGATCTCGGAAAATGGAAAAGGAAATCCTTGCCTTCGAGTATACGTGGGGAATGTTCACTGATTCATCCCAGGAATGGCAGGACTGTCGTCTGGAAGCGTATGAGTAAAATCTTTCAATGTTCCATGGAGTTTTGAATGAATGATGAAGGGAATCATTCAGTAGAATTCAATATAAGGAAATGATGAACAAATTGAACAAGAACACAGACATACGATACACAATAGCTACGACAATTACTATGTGAAAACTGTTGATTTCAGATCCATGGTGGCCTTTGGTGATTGCATTTACTGTCCAGAACCAGTCTGCACTGGAATGACGGGAGACACACTATGAAGTATTTGAACTTCAGTCGCCTTTAGAAAGAGCTGAGACTGACTCAGGACACGGTGATTTAGAGATATTGGCCTTACAAACCTTTCAGACATTCCGTGGAAGAATAAAAGAAGTGATAGATAGTTTTCATCTCCATGGAGACGATGTTCATGAACTAGATAGATAGTAAATTACCTTATTGGAATTTATAAATAGAGACGTCATATTTAAAAAGCAAAAGAGTTCATAGTGTAACTGTAAAATCTTCAGATCACACTCATTGGGAGCATTGTGTATAATCCTTGTCCTCATTCTCCACCAAAAAAACATGTAAAGAAGTTAGAAAGGGCACAGA
>NW_025159617.1:0-1518 GCF_004010195.1 Chiloscyllium plagiosum
ATCTGACCACTCACCTAACTTGTCCAGGTCACCTTGTAATCCCCTAACATCCTCATTACATTTCACCCTGCCACCCAGCTTAGTATCATCAGCAAATTTGCTAATGTTATTGCTAACACCATCTTCTATATCATTAACATATATTGTAAAAAACTGCGGTCCTAGTACTGATCCCTGCGGTACCCCACTGGTCACTGCCTGCCATTCTGAAATGGAACCGTTTATCACTACTCTTTGTTTCCTATCAGCCAACCAACTTTCAATCCAAGTTAGTACTTTGCCTAAATACCATGCACCCTAATTTTGCTCACTAACCTCCTATGTGGGACTTTATCAAAAGCTTTCTGAAAGTTCAGAAACACCACATCTACTGGATCTCCCTCGTCCATCTTCAGAGTTACATACTCAAAAAATTCGAGAAGATTAGTCAAGCATAATTTCCCCTTCATAAATCCATGCTGACTCTGACCTATCCTGTTACTACTATCCAGATGTGTCGTAATTTCATCCTTTATAATAGACTCCAGCATCTTTCCCACCACTGAGGTCAGACTAACTGGTCTATAATTTCCTGCTTTCTCTCTCCCACCTTTCTTAAAAGCCACCCTCCAATCCGCAGGAACTGATCCCAAATCTATCGAACTCTGGAAAATAATCACCAAAGCATCCAGGATTTCTCGAGCCACCTCCTTCAGTACCCTGGGATGCAGACCATCAGGCCATGGGGAATTATCAACCTTCAGATCTAACAGTCTCTCCAACACCAATTCCTGGCAAATATAAATTCCCTTAAGTTCAGGTCCTTCAGCCACTGTTACCTCAGGGAGATTGCTTGTGTCTTCCCCAGTGAACACAGATCTGAAGTACCAATTCAATTCTTCTGCCATTTCTTTGTTCCCTCTAATATATATTCCCCTGTTTCTATCTTCAAGGGCCCAATTTTAGTCTTCACCATTTTTTTGCTTTTCACATACCTAAAAAAGCCTTTACTATCCTCCTTTATATTATTGGCCAGTTTACCTTCGTACCTCATTTTTTCTCTGAGTATTTCCTTCTTAGTAATCCTCTGTTGTTCTTTAAAAGCTTACCAGTCTTCCATTTTCCCACTTACCTTTGCTATGTTATACTTTTTCTCTTTTAACTTTATATGTTTCTTAACTTCCCTCGTCAGCCACGGCCACCCATGCCTCCTCCTAGGATCTTTCTTCCTTTTTGGAATGAACTGATCCTGCAACTTCTGCATTATATACAGAAATATCCGCCATTGTTCCTCCACTGTCATCCCTGCTAAGGTATTGCACCATTGAACTTTGGCCAGCTCCTCCCTCATAGCTCCACAGTTCCCTTTATTCAACAGAAATATTGTCACTTCCAATTATACCCTCTCCCTCTCAAATTGCAGATTGAAGCTTATTGTATTATGGTCACTACTTCCCAATAGCTCCTTCACTTCGAGGTCCCTAACCAATTCTGGTTCGTTGCACAACACCAGATCCAGAATTGCCTTCTCCCTGGTCG
>NW_025159618.1:0-1518 GCF_004010195.1 Chiloscyllium plagiosum
GGTCTGATCTTAAGGATGTTTTACTGCATCTGTAAAGGCCGTTGCTGAGACGACATCTGAAGTACTGTGTGTGGTTGTAATTCCACTGAAGTGAAAAACAAAGTGTTTTTGAAACTTTTCAAAGACGTTTCTCTTTACTCATTCTTGGGATGAAGGCATTGTGTTCTGTACGATTAGATGTTTAGACCTGAGAATCAGCCATGTTCTTATTGACCACATAAGATTTTAAGCTGGTGTATATCTGATGAATATTTCATCTTGTATGGGAGAACAGACTGGGAAAGTACTTTAAGACGAATATGTGTTCATTTAAATACAGATATTATGGAGATATTAAAAGTTGTATTTTAAAAGTATACCGGAATATGTAAACACATCTACAAATCTAATGGGGCTATTTGTTACGAAGGTATTGGCTCTGCCTACGACAGCAGCAATGATGTAGCTCCATGGAGAAGGGAATGCAATGGAGTCGTACAGTTGAAACACTGTCCAAAGAGACCTCATTTGGTCCAGTCTGGGGCTAGATAATGGTATTGTGTGATTCAACTCAGAGCGGCAGGAAATGTATCCTTCCTGGGAAGGAACAGCTTGTTGCTCCCTCCCTCTACGCGTTCCTCTTCCCAGCAATGTTTGTGAGCTGGAAACTCCTTTGCCACACATGGAGGATTCCTGTTGAGGATTCACTAAAATAGCCCCACTGCCTGAAGTAAAGGGAATTCAGCAAAATCACCTGTTCCAGGAAGTGATCCCATTACCAGTACCTTGTGAGAACAGAATAGCTCCATAAGTTGAATGATATTTGGAACAACCACTGATGTTCCCTTTCATCATGAGTTCAACTAATATTTCGGCCAAATTCTTCCAAATTAACGCTCTGCCGAGATTTTTTTGTTCTGTTGGTCATTAAACGTATGCATGTGTCAGTACTTTTCGAAAGAGAAACATTGGTGCTCAGATTTGTAATATCCAAACTGTTTGTCATGTATCTTTCCAAAGTAATTTGAGTAACTTTGTTTGGGTGATAAATTTGTTAATTTTAGCTGATTAAAGAATCCTGCCTAATTTGTTCCTAACCCTGACCCAGTCTGCAACCTATATTGTTGGTCAAATAATCAACCCGTTGCATTAGCATTTGCAGTGAGCAGTGGAAGCATGGGACGAGGAAAGGGAATAATGACCTGAACTATAGATCAGTAAGCCTGATGTCATTAGTGGGCACGTTTTTGGAGAGGATTATGGGGGATAGGATTTACTTGCAATTGCAGATGCAACTACGGATTAGCGATAGTCAACATGATGTTTTGCAAGGGAAATCATTTCTAACAAAATTGATTGAGTTTTTTGAAGAGATTACAAAAAAGTTTAATTAAGGCTGTGTGGTAGACGCTGTCCATACAATCTTCAGCAAGGCATTCGACAGGATTCCACACAACAGACAAGTTAGTAAGTTTGGATCATAAATGGATCCAAGATATGCTCGCTAATCCACTACAAAATTAGAGTGAATGTAGGAGG
>NW_025159619.1:0-1518 GCF_004010195.1 Chiloscyllium plagiosum
ATTAGATTCTCATTTATCAGAGTACTCATTGCTGTATTTGGTCCTTCAGTGGATCAAGCCGATTCCAATCGCTTTCTGATTTCAAATTACAATTCCCGTCTGCGCCTGAAATTTCCTCGACCAAATTTCTCCACCTGTCTTAATAATATGTAAGGATGCTGGAAGGGAGAGCAGAGATTTGCAAACATGTTGCTAACTCTGTATAAAATGGAGCTTCGTGCAATGATTGGTTAAGATGGGATTATTCTCCTTGAAGAAAAGGAGGTGGAAGGGAGCTCGATAATCACATAATAACATTTATAAACGTTCAATATTTACTGGATCTTGACAGGGTAGATACGGGCAGGTAGTTTGCCCTACGTTCTGAGGAGTGCACAAGAGGAAATAATTTCAGAATTATATATTGCCCATTAAATTCAGAAATGAGGAGTAATTTCTTTGCTCAGGGACCACAGAGTGTTTGGCATTTTTGTGGCAACTACTGTTAAGGTTGAGTTGTTGGGTATTTTCAAACTATGACAGATAGATAATCAGAAAGATGATGAAACTTTGTCGAGGTAAGTGAACAGAATGGAGTTGAAGGTTATCAGATCAACCATGAGTTCGTTGAATGGTGGGGCGGACTCGATGGGCTGAATGGCAGACTTCCACTAAGTTTAACATTTGGTCCAACGTCTTATTTTATTCGTATGTTCAGAATTGTGAGTTGATAGGATGAAGTGATAGAAAAGGTTTATTAACCAGATCAGACAGATGAGGAACAAAGCTCATCAGCTCAGGAAGAAGAAATGTGGTGTGACCTGTGGGCAGCAAATGACAATGGGCACAGCACAGGTGGCTGTGTACAGAAGCTGTGATCGCTGAAGACAATGGGGTAGACCTTATACAGTTGGCAAGTCAGTGATCACGGTGGATGTTGGATCGTTGTATGATTCACACACAGGAGAATTTTGTGAAAGAATGAAAGGTTTGATTCATTGGTGGGATTTTCTGCGGTTCGAATTTCGAGTGACTGTTTGAAACGCTGATCAGGTCAGGTGTTAGGTTAAAATATCATGTACAACCCCACTGGATAAACTTGTGCTCGCGAGTCCGTGACAGCGATTGAATCTGAGTCAGTGACAGGAATTGAATATCAGTCAGTGACAGGGTTGGAACCTCAGACAGTGACAAGGATTGAATCTCAGTCAGTGACAGAGATTGACAATCAGTCAGTGACAGGGATTGAATCTCTGTCAGTGACAGGAATTGAATCTCAGTCAATGACAGGAATTGAATCTCAGTTAGTGACAGTGATTGAACATCAGTCAATGACAGGAATTGAATCTCAATCAGTGACAGGACTTGAATCTCAATCAGCGAGAGGAATTGAATCTCAGTGAGTGACTGGGATTGAATCTCAAACAGAGACAGGGATTGAACCTCAGTCACTGACACTCAATCAGTGATAGGAATTGAATCAATGTCAGTGACAGAGATTGACTGTCAGTCAGTGACAGGGATTGAATCTCAGTCAGT
>NW_025159620.1:0-1518 GCF_004010195.1 Chiloscyllium plagiosum
GCATCACAAGTGCACTTCAAGAAAAAAAAACAATCAAAATATTATTATGGTTTCTGTCTTTATCACACTTACAGGCTGTGAATTCTAGTTTCTCACCACCCACTTGGAAGAAAATGTATTTTCCTCACATCCTTTCCAAATATTCTGCCTTTAACTTTGAATCGGTGCACCCTGGTCATTGATCTCTCCATCAACAGAGAAAAATTGCTTCTTGTGTGCTATGTATACCCTTCATAACGTTATACATCTTACTCATCTCAAGATGAGAGTGGTGCTGGAGAAGCACAGCAGGACAGGTAGTATCGGAGGAACAGGAAAAATCGACATTTCGGGCAAAAGTCATTAATCAGGAATGAACATCCCTCATTCCTTATGAAGAGCTTTTTCCCAAAACGTTGATTTTTCCTGCTTCTCGGATGATGCCTGACCTGCTGTGCTTCTCCAGCACCACTCTCATCTTGACTCTGATTTCCAGCATCTGCTATACCCACTTCTATCTTACTGATGTGTCGTCTCAATCTCCTTTGTTCTAATGAGAACAAGCCCAGTCAGTGCAATCTCTCTCCGTAAGTAAACCTCTCCCACCGAGTCAGAAAATATTTCATGAAAAGTGGATTTTTGTTGGAAAGAGAGAAACAAATTTGTCATTGACGCGCAGTAAAAAGTGTGACATTTACGATAGTTCAGCCTGCTTTTTCTGCTAAAGAGACCGTCATGTGTTTAATATCAAAAAGTGCAGCTCGGGAAAAGCACAGCAGGTCGGGCAGCGTCAGAGAACCAGGGGAGCCGAAGTTTCGGGCAGAGTCCGTCATCAGGAATGTGATGACTTTAACCTGAGGGTTACCAAACCTCAGGTGAAGGGCAAAGGTCAACGGTCAACGGTCATCCACAGTAACGTCAACCTGCAGAAATGAAGCGGCAGGAGAGCCATCAATTTGGATTCCAATGCAGCCAATCCTGCCAAGTAAACAAACTTATTCATATTAACTAATTAATATCTGTTTTCCTGTTCAACACGCGTCAGAACAATATCGAGAAATTAAAGAACATTTGAATCCAACAATGTTTTTTCAATAAATTGAACAATAAACTTTTTCAATAACCTTACTCCCGGAAAGAAAATCCGGGAGTAAGGCAAAATAGAGAAAAAAATAATTGCAGGCACATTATTTTTTGACAAAAAAATATGTATTGCTGAAGAAAAAGCTTTTTTTAAAAAAAAAGTGTTTCTCTTGGTCTCATCAGGCCAAATACAAGAGTAATCAATACAGGGGAAAACCAACAGTATGATACGAACGTTGTCAGAGCCATAGGTCATCCAGATATATAGCACAGAAACAAACACTTCAGTCCAACCCGTCCATGCCGACCAGATGTCCTACCCCAATCCAGTCCCACCTGGCAGGTCCTGGCCTATATCCCTCCAACTCCTTCCTATTCATAGACACACACAGACGTCAGGGTGCCACGGTGATTCAGTGATTTTCACTGCTGTGCTTCACAGCGCCAGGCACCCGG
>NW_025159621.1:0-1518 GCF_004010195.1 Chiloscyllium plagiosum
CGATTGTTTTAGGGGACTCTCTAGTCCGAAGTGGAGCCAGCAGCGAAAAATCAGAATGGTGTGTTGCATCCCTGATGCCAGAAACAATGATGTCTCAGAGAGGGTGCAGAGTGTTCTCACGGAGGAGCGGGCCAGCAAGACGTCATTGTATACATTGGAACCAACGGCAAAGCAGGGAAAATGTTGAGATTCTGAAGGGAGGTTACAAAGTTAGGCAGGAATTTAAAAAGTAGGTACGACAGAGCAGTAATATCTGGATTACTCCAGGTGCGATAAGCTGGTGAGGGCAGGAATAGGAGTATAGAGCATATGAATGCATGGCTCATGAGCTGGTTTGTGGGAGAAGGATTCATATTTTTGGATCATTGGAATCTCTTTTGTGGTAGACGTGCACTGAACAAGAAGAACGGATTGCACCTAAACTGAAAGGGGACTAATATACTGGCAGGGAAATTTGCTCGAGCTGCTCGGGAGGATTTAATTTAGTAAGATGGGTCGATGGGACCCAGGGAGATAGTGCGCAAAGATCTGAGACTGGTACAGTTAAGTAAACAAGCGAGTCAAGCAGTCAGGGCAGGCAGGCACAAGGCAGAGAACAATGTAGGACTGATAAATTAAATTGCATTTCAATGCAAGAGGCCTAACAGGGAAGGTAGGTTAACTCAGGCCATCGTTAGGAACATAGAACTGGGATATCATAAGTATGACAGAAACATGGCTCAGGGATGGACAGGACTGGCATCTTAATGTTCCAGGTTACAAATGCAAAAGGAAGACAGAAGGGGAGGCAAGAGAGGAGGGGTTGTGTCTTTTTGTGATAAGGAATAGCATTACAGCTGTACTGAGGAAGGATAGTCCCGGAAATATATCCAGGCATGTTATTTGGGTGAAACTGGGAAATAAGAAAGGGATGATAACCTTTTTTCGGATTTTATTATGGATTCCTAATAGTCAGAGGAAATTGAAATAAACTTTGTAAGGAGATATCAGTTAATTGTAAGAATAAAAGTATGGTTATGGCAGGGGTTTTAAATTTACAGACATAAACTGGGATTGCCATAGTGTTAACGATTTAGATGGAGAGGAATTTGTTATTTGTGTACTGGAACATTTTCTATTTAGTGTGTGCATGTACCTACAAGAGAAAGTGCAAAACCTGACCTACTCTTAGGAAATAAGACAGGGCAAGTGTATGAGGTGTCAGTGAGGGAGCACTTTGGGGACCAGAGACCATAATTCTATTAGTTTTAAAATAGTGATGGAAAAGGATAGGCCAGATCCAAACATGAAATTTTAAATTTGAGAAAGGCCAATTTTAATGGAATTAGGCAAGAATATTTAAAAGCTGATTGGGGGCACATGTTTGAGGTAAAGGGACGTGTGGAAAATGGGAAGCCTCCAGGAATGAGATAACGAGAGTCCAGAGAAATTATACTCCTGTTAGGTGAAATGAAAGGCTGGTAGGTATGGGGAATGCTGGATGATCAAACGAATTGAGGGTTTAGTTCAGAAAAAGAA
>NW_025159622.1:0-1518 GCF_004010195.1 Chiloscyllium plagiosum
AGAGATAAGGTTCTTCCCAAGGTGAGGGATTCATTAATGAGATGTCACACATTCAAGGTGAGAGGTGAAAAGTTTAAGAGAGTTCGACGTTGGAAGTATTTTACACAGAGGGTGGTAAGTACTGGGATAGTGTTGCCAGCAGAGGTAGTAGAGGCAAGCACGGTAGATTCATTTCAGACGTCCAAAGGGTCTGTTCTTGGGCTGTAACTTTTCTGTTTTCTCTGTTCTTCGGTGTTTCCTACACGACCAACTTCATGCTAAATTGCTACATCTCAGGGAATGACATTGCCAATTCCAATTATCACAGAGGGAATTCGAATATGACATGCGGCTGTGTTGGAATAAAAGATATAGGCTGGATTGGAGTGTTTACTGGGAGCAAAAGGCTGATTTGGAGACGATATGATCAAAAATAGCTCTTACTGTCAAAGTGAGAAAACAGCGCATTGCTAAGGAAATTTTCAGAGAATGCTTTCAATTAATCGACCTCTCGCTTAAGACTCCAGCACGCTTCCGCTGAGCCAATCTGCAGTGCGGGTTAATGCTGCTGTTGTATCTTAATAATCTAATAGACGGAGACAAATATGCTCTTCCTCCCCGCGTTTGACCAGGAACACTCCCAGCTTTGGCATTTCATGCGTCTCTGTGCCATCATATAAGAACCACGTCTTCACTTTCAAACAAATCATTCCATTTTGATACCGTGGTTGTGAGATCATTTCTCATGTAGCAGCTTTTACAACATTTACCATAGATTATTGGAACATCAGGTCCAGGAAAAGGACACAGGGTAGCAGTGAGGAAAAGAAAATTTATTTGAAAGTACCTCTTTCTGTGGACTTCTACATCATTTATTTCACTAGCTCATTTGGCTCTATCTAGTCTATTGTGTGCAGTTCTGCAATTCGAATGATACCACGGATATGATAGCACTGGAAATGATGCAGGACAGATTTATCAGGATATTGTCTGGGTAGAAGAGTTTCAATTAGAAAGATAAATTGGATAGTCTGGAGGAGTTTTTCTTATAGCAGAAGAAATTGAGAGGAGACATGATTGCGATATACAAAATAATCAGGAATATGGATGGTGTAGACGGAAATAAACGTTTCTCTTTGATGGTGAGATCATTCACGGGGGGAGGGGTAGGGTGGCATAGGAAGCATTTGAGTGAATGCGCAGACAAATGTTTTGAAACAGCGGTTGGTTGAAAACTGGAAGTCAGTGCATGCAAAGGTTGGAGAGGCAGAAATCCTCATAACTTTCAGAAGTATTCAGATGTGAATTTGTGATGCCAAGTCAGACGAGGCTATAGGCCAAGTGATTTTAAGACGTGTTCAGATAGTTAAGTGAATGTTAGTTTCCAGCAATACCAAATAGGCTTCTTTTTGCATAAAATTCCTGGAAAGTACCACCGCCTGTCACTGCGTGAGATCAGGTTCAATTCATTTCCAGGATGAATGCTTGAATATTGGGATAGCTCATTGGATAGAACTGCACCTTTCTACGCCGGAAACC
>NW_025159623.1:0-1518 GCF_004010195.1 Chiloscyllium plagiosum
GGGGTGACTTACTCTGATGTTAACATACAATAATATTTCGGGGACCCCATTTAAGGTCAAGACAAAGATATTTCTTTCTCCTTAGGATTGTGCCGCCGTTGGTGTTCTCATCTCCAGGGAACAATGCCGACTGGGTCATTGAGTATATTCAAGGCTGAGCTCGACTGATCTTTGAGAGACAGGAGAGACAATATTTATTGGAAATAAACAGGAAAGGGGTGTTCAGCCACAAACAGACTGACCACGATCTTTCCAATGTTTGCAGTCGGCTCGAGGGACCGAATTGCTAACTGCAGCTCCAACGCCACGCATTGTCATCTAGACTATTATCGATCGAGAGGAAGATCCCATTGAGCTTCGCAGGATCATGACAATGAGACAGGAGGAGACTGTTCCAGCTACCTGCGAGTTGACATAGGAATGTGATAAAGTATTCATCCCTTTGAGTATATTACACACCATACAACCTTACTAGGGTATTACAGAGCAGCAGGAGAGTCATGCGTAGCTACCCAGAAATATGGAGTAGAGATAATTGCGGGTTGTCAGTTTCGAAAGCTGTAATTAATGGAATGTTTCAGGGAACATGTGCGAGGTCATCAACAGTTTACAATCCAGATTAATGGTTTGGATGAAAGGACTGTTTGGACTGGAACTCGGATTACTCATACACCAGGATAGTCATTCAATAAGATCTCAAGTGGAGGTAGAGCGTCTGCAATCGAATACAGACAGGGGAGAGTTGTGAGCAAATCTTCAGCAAGAAACAGCACAAAGTGGGTGGTGGGGAGTTTGTGTTTTGGGGAAAGGATAAAACATCCATACGTTGTAAAACTGGAGAGAGAAGCAGACCTCCGTGTTATAGCGGGATTTTTATGTCCTGCTACAGGAATCGCAACACATTATTCTGAAGATGGAGCAAATAATTTCAAGGTAAATGGAATACTGCTGTTTCTTGCGAGGAGCATCAGGTATGATCGCAGGGATGATTTTCTGAATCTGTACAGGCCATTGCTGGGAGCACATCCGGTGTGCTGACTGAATGTATGTGCCCTAAACTGAAGAAAATAAACAAACTTGCTTTCGAATCTTTTCAAAGATGTTTTTCTCCAGTTGCTCTTGTAATTTTCTGGTAGATTAACAGTTCAGGCCGAAGAATGAGAGATGTTGCTATTGACCATATATTGACCATTGGGTAGAGCATAGCTCGTGAAGGCCTGATGAATATTTTCTGTTGTACGAGAACGAAAATTGGAGGAAATAGATTAAGAAAAGAACGGTTGCTGAGGAAGGGTAAGCATATCAGAAACATTAACTTGAATTTTTGTCACAGATGCTGCCAAACTTGCTCACATTTTCTAGCAATTTCTGTATTTGTTTAAGAATGATAAGCATTTATATTCGCACAGATATTGTGAAGGCAATAAAAATGTTATTTATAAATTACACAGACACATATAAACATATCTTCAAATCAACTAAGATCTTCTTTTGCTCAGGAAATGGCAGTGATGGACA
>NW_025159624.1:0-1518 GCF_004010195.1 Chiloscyllium plagiosum
CTGGCTACCTCCCTGTCATTTCGATAATGTGTACATCCTTTTATGTTCAACTGCAACTACGTCTCTGTGATACCGATCACATCATAATAAGTTACAATGATTTGTACCGCTAATTCATGTGTCCTACGTTGTAATTTCTTTCTGGTTCATTCCTAGTCTGCCTCGAACTTTGCACACATGCTAACCTGCCGCTAATCTTTCTACTTGACTCCATACTCCCTGTTGCTTTCCCTGTCCGCTCCACCCGACTTACAAGTTTATAGTCCTCGTGATACCCGTATTTATCCTTTTTGCCAGAACACTGGTTCGAGATCGGTTCAGGTGGAGACTGTCCCATCGGCATAGATCGCCTCGTTTCCAAAACTGATGCCAATGTCCCATGAAATGGAATCCCTTTTTCCCACACCAATGTCTTTGCCACATGTTTACTTCCCTAATTTTCTTAACCCTATGCGTGTTGCCACGTGGGTCGGGCATAAATTCAGCGATTATGACTCTTGAGGACACGTTCTTCAATTTTCTTCCGAGTGCTTGGTACTCCACAAACAGGTCATCCTTCCCTTTCTTGCCTATGTTATTTGTGCCAACGTGAACCACAACAATCGTATCCTCTGCCTCCCGCTCCAATACACATTCAAGCCATTTTGTTTAGCTGTGATAGATGTCCTGCTTTGTGATAGCATTTACATAGAACATAGAATATAGAAGAATACAGCGCAGTACAGACCCTTCGGCCCTCGATGTTGCGCCGATCCAAGCCCACCTAACCTACACTAGCCCACTATCCTCCATATGCCTATCCAATGCCCGCTTAAATAACCATAATGAGGGAGAATACATCACTGCTACTGGCAGGGCATTCCATGAACTCACGACTCGCTGAGTAAAGAACCTACCCCTAACATCTGTCCTATACCTACCCCCACTCAATTTAAAGCTATGCCCCCTTGTAATAGCTGACTCCATACGTGGAAAAAGATTCTCACTGTCGACCCTATCTCAACCCCGAATCATTTGTTTGGCCCTGGGCATTTTGAGGCAGACAATGATCTCTGGCAACGCCAATGATATGCACACCCCATAAACTCATCGTTTTCTTCTAAAAAATTATTTATTTTGCCAGCACCATTTTTAATCGACACATATTCAAGGGGTAGACGATAATGCAATGTTTCCCTCTGTAGAAGCATTTTAGAAAAACATTCTGGACATCATGTGTTTTTTAGTACTTGTGAATGTTCTGAACAATTATTTTGTTTAGTGCTATTTAAATTTATGTGTAGAGTTACCTTTCATTTTTAATTGTCACTAGCATTTAGACGGGTATTATTTTATTTCTGGGAGTTTCGTCTTTCTGTCTTTCATAAAATTACACAGAGAGCAAATGTTTCTCCTTTCAACAATGATGTTCTCAATGAATATTGACCTGTTTGTGTCTGCAATTACTCCATTTCACGTTTTAATATTTGTGCCCTTTAAAGTGATAAATTGCAGCGTCTGCAGTCCTTTCATTGATGT
>NW_025159625.1:0-1518 GCF_004010195.1 Chiloscyllium plagiosum
GGAATGCCATGCTTCTAGGAAATCTCGTGCGTCCCTCCGTTTGGAGTCTCCGAGGATGGATGCATTATCCAGTCAAAGTGGAGCCCTTTCTCGTCTGTGTGTGAGGATACTAGTGAGAGGGGGTCATGCCTTTTTGTGGCTAGATGATGTTCATGTATCCACTCAAAATATCTCCCCCATCTCCTGCAGCTCCACATAAAGGCTGCCTCCTTGCTGATCTTTGAGCGGCCCTATTCTCTCCCTCGTTACCCTATATACTCACTTTTCCTTCCCGGCTGCCCCTCTGCATGCCGTCACTTCCTCTGCTGCTCCCGCTCTTTCTGTGGAGAGAGAGTAAAAAAAACACACCGCTGCCCTAACTAGCTACCTGATGAAGGAGCAGCACTCTGAAAGCTGTACTTCCAAATAAATGTGTGGATTATAAACTGGTGTTGCATGATTTTTAACTTTGTCCACTCCAGTTCAACACCAGCACCTCCGTATCTTGTAAATGAGTGAAAGGAGAAAGGTCAGGATGAGTGCACATGAATCTGAATCCACTAAGTCAGTTGTCAGTTGGTTGTGCACAGAATTCCCTTTTGTAGAAACTCTTGCATGCTGGTGAAGGTGGACGAAATGTAAACTGGGAATTGATTCATTTCACAACTGACGCGTCTCTTCCCAGTAATCAGTCTTTTATGAGGTTGCAGAATTTAGGTAAGGCTGGAGCTGCTTACTCTACAGATGTTTCCAGCAGATCAGTGAACAATACTCAAAAATGTACAGTTAGGGATAATTTAAACAAGAGTTATATGACTGGAGTTTCAGGTTTAGCCACAGAGTTAATGAGGTTCCCCATCTGGTGTGGAGGGCTGTGCACAAGTATCCTCATTGTGGGTCTGCTCCTGGACCTGCCTAATTTGATTTTTAACAGGTCCATGCAGCGGGCTGCGGAAGGGGGTCATAGCTAATGACTGTCTGCCTTTCTTCCTATCTGAGGGTCCTTGGATTGGGAGCATGCAGTGTCCATTAATACACTGGTTGCCTTTAGAAAGAGGTGGGCACTGTAGGGTGCAGAATACTTGATCACCCGTTCCAACGTCATTTTGATCTAATACCTCGCCCCCTCCATTCCTCTCTCTCAACTTTCATAGTTCCCATTGCCCTTATGGGGCTTTGCATGTAAATTAGCCAATTGGAAAGATGGGTGAGTTACTGGTGGTGGTTAGTGGTTGGATAAAATACCAGGGATGGTTTGTTGATAGGGAACTAAAGACCTTTCAGTTGTGTGTAAGAGAACTTCTGGATAATAAAAAAAAAGAACAAGGTGGGTTTGCCATGCTGGCCTGTTTTAGAACAGAAAACAATAAGTTCACCACGACCCAGTCCGGGCAAAATGGGTTTTAACAGTTTCTTTTGTCCGTGGCTGAAGTTGACCTTTCACCTCCTTGTCCTTTGTGTGGTTTGAATTTCTATCCAATACAAGAGCTGTCACAATCCCCGAGAGTAACGTCCAAGTTTATCCTCTGGTCACAACTT
>NW_025159626.1:0-1518 GCF_004010195.1 Chiloscyllium plagiosum
AGTGTGATGGGATCAGGGTGATAAAAATGCAGTAAGTGTGAGGGTATCATGGTGATAGTGACGCAGTAAGTGTGAGGGTATCAGGGTGATAGTGACACAGTAAGTGTTAGCGGGTCTGGGTAATATTGACGCAGTAAGGGTGAGGGGATCAGGGAGATAGTGACGCAGTAAGTGTGATGGGATCAGCACGTTCATGACGCAATAAGTTTGAGGGTGGCAGTGTGACAGTGACACAGTAAGTGTGAGGGGATCAGGTGAATGTTGACGCAGTAAGTGTGAGGGGATCAGGGAGATAGTGATGCAGTAAGTGTGATGGGATCAGGATGTTAGTGACACAATAAGGTGGAGGGTGTGAGTGTGATAGTGACGCAGTAAGTGTGAGGAGATCATGGTGATAGTGACGCAGTAAGTGTGAGGGTATCAGCGTGATAGTGACACAGTAAGTGTGATGGGATCAGGGTGATCGTGACGCAGTAAGTGTGAGGGTTAAAGGGAGATAGTGACAAAGTAAGTGTGAGGGGATCAGGGTGATAGTGATGCAGTAAGGGTGAGGGGATCACTGTGATAATGACACTGTAACAGTGAGGGGTTCAGGGAGATAGTGATGCATAAAGTGTGAGCGTATCAGGGTGATAGTGACACAGGAAGTGTGATGGGATCAGGGTGATAGTAACGCAGTACGTGTGAGGGAATTAGGTTGATAGTGATGCAGTAAGTGTGAGGGTATAAGGGTGATAGTGACACAGTAAGTGTGAGGGGATCAGGGTGATAGTGACGCAGTAAGGGTGTGGATAGCAGGGTAATAATGACGCAGTAAGGGTGAGGGGATCAGGGACATAGTGACGCAGTAAGTGTGATGGGATCAGCACGTTAGTGACGCAATAAGTTTGAGGGTGTCAGTGTAATAGTGACGCAGTAAGTGTGATGGGATCAGGGTGATAATGATGCAGTAAATGTGAGAGTCTCTGGGTGATAGTGACACAGTAAGTGTGAGGGGGTCAGGGTGATAATGATGCAGTAAATGTGAGGGTCTCAGGGTGATAGTGACACAGTAAGTGTGAGGGGATCAGGGTGATAGTGACGCAGTAAGTGTGAGAGTATCATGGTAATATTGACGCAGTACGTGTATGGGAATCAGGGAGATAGTGAAGCAGTAAGTGTGAGGCGATCATGCTGATAGTGATGCAGTAAGTGTGAGGGGAGCAGGGTGATAGTGAGGCAGTAAGTGTGAGGGTATCAGGTTGATACTGACACAGTAAATGTGAGGGAATCAGGGTAATATTGACGCAGTAAGTGTGAGGGGATCAGGGAGATAGTGACGCAGTAAGTGTGATGGGATCAGGGTGATAGTGACGCAGTAAGTGTGAGGGGATGTGACGCAGTAAGTGTGATGGGATCAGGGTGATAGTGACGCAGTAAGTGTGAGAGCATCATGGTAATATTGACGCAGTAAGTGTGAGGGGATCAGGGAGATAGTGACGCAGAAAGTGTGATGGGATCAGGGTGATAGTGACGCAG
>NW_025159627.1:0-1518 GCF_004010195.1 Chiloscyllium plagiosum
TTAACCTTCCAAACATAAAGTGGGACAGCCATGATCTTAAGAGTTTGGATGGTGAGGAATTTGCCAAGTGCTAAAGTAAATTTTCTTCATTAATATCCAGATGTAACTATCACAGAAGGAGCAAATCTGACCTACTCTTGTGATATAAGGCAGGGCAAGTGACTGAATGGTTAGTAGGGGAGCTTTTTGGGGCCAGGATCATAATTCGATTAGTTGTAAAATATTTATGGAAAGGATTGGCCTTATATATAAGTTAAAGTTCTTAATTGGACGAGGGCAAATTTTGATAGTATGAGACAAAAACTTTCAAGGGTTGATTGGAGTAGACTGTTTGCAGCTCAAGGGATGGCCAGCAAGAGTGAGGATTTCAGAAGTGAGATAACGAGAGTTCGGAGTCGTGATGTTCCTGTTGGTGTGAAGATAAGGCTGGTAAGAGGAGGGAACATTGGAAGAATAAAGATATTGAGGCTCTGGTTTAGATTAAGAATGAATCGTATATTAGATAAAGAGAAATGAGATCAAGTGAATCCCGAAGAGTACAAGAGGTGCAGGGACATTGTAAAGAGGGAAATGAGGAGGGCAAGAAAGGAAAATGAGATAACCTTGGGAGATAATGTTAAAGATAATCCAGAGATTCGACTAGTACATTAAGAGCAAAGGGGTAGATCATAGAGTCATAGAGATGTACAACTTGGAAACAGATCTTTCAGTCTCACTTGCCCATGCTGACCAGATATCCTAAACTAATCTAGTCCCATTTGCCAGTACTTGGCCCATATCCCTCGAAACCCTCCTATTCGTCTACACACTCAGATGCCTTTTAAATGTTGAAATTGCACCAGCCTCCACTGCTTCCTGTGGCAGTTCATTCCATACACACTATCCCCTGCATGAAAAAGCTACTCCTTGGGTACTTTCAACTTTTTCCCCTCTCACTCTAAACGAGGTTTAGATGAGACTCCACCCACCCCAGGGAAAAAGACCTTGTCTATTCACTGTATCCATGCCTCTGATGATTTTATAAACCTTTATAAAGTCACCCCTCAGCCTCCAACGCTCCAGGGAAATCAGCCCCAGATCATTCAGCCTCTCCCTATATAACTCTACATGGCTGTGAATATGTATAAGCCTAGAGGGATGGTTTCATAAATCATGTTACATTTTATATAAACGCTGTTTTTTTGTTATCATTTAGTTTAAAATGGAGGATGGGTGCCTTTTCAATTTCATACCAGTAGCACAGAAAGACCTGGGGAAATAAACTGCAACAAAAAAGAAATGGACAAAAGTGATTGCACTACGGATAACCTCACCATATCATTCGTGTAAAAATAATTCCCTGTTTTTACCTTGAAGTTAATAGAGTCTATCAATTAGTCCTGTGCGTGTAATAATTTGCATCTATCTGTCATTCTACATTTAGTTGTTATAGTTACCGTGTGGATTACTGCACCTCTCTAAAAATTCAAAACAAAATAAAGTAAAACTGCAAATTAATATTGCATCTAATTACGAGAA
>NW_025159628.1:0-1518 GCF_004010195.1 Chiloscyllium plagiosum
GCTGTTCTCTATATTAGACATGGGAACTGCTGTACTTTATATTGTACACAGGTACTGCTGTTCTCTATATTTGACATGGGAACTGCCGTTCTCTATATTATACAAAGGAACTGCTGTTCTCTATATTTGACATGGGAACTGCTGTTCTCTATATTATGCACAGGGACTGCTGTTCTCTATATTAGACACAGGTAATGGTGTTCTCTATATTAGACATTGGAACTGCTGTTCTGTATAGTTTACACAGGGACAGCTGTTCTCTATATTATACAATGGGTCATCTGTTCTCTATATTGTACACAGCGACTGCTGTTCTCTATATTAGACATGGGAACTGCTGTTCTGTATATTTTATACAGGGACAGCTGTTCTCTATGTTATACAATGGGTCATCTGTTCTCCATATTTGACATGGGAACTGCTGTTCTCTATATTATTCACAGGTACTGCTGTTCTCTGTATTAGATATGGGAACTGCTGTTCTGAATATTATACACAGGGACTGCTGTTCTCTATATTATACAAAGGAACTGCTGTTCTCTTTATTATACATAGGGACTACTGTTCTCTATATTATACATGGGACCTGCTGTTCCCTATATTAGACATGCGAACTGCTGTTCGATATATTATGCAAAGGAACTGCTGTTCTCTATATTTGACTTGGGAACTGCTGTTGTCTATATTATACATCGGGACTGCAGTTCTCTATATTAGATATGGGAACTGCTGTTCTGTATATTATACACAGGGACTGCTGTTCTCTGTATTATACAAAGGAACTGCTGTTCTCTTTATTATACACAGGGACTGCTGTTCTCTCTATTATACATGGGAACTGCTGTTATCTATGCTATACACAGAGACTGCTGTTCTCTATATTAGACATGGGAATTGCTGTTCTCTATTTTAGACATGGGAACTGCTGTTCTCTCTATCATACACAGGTACTGATGTTCTCTTATATTAGATATGGGAAGTGCTATTCTCTATATTATACACAGGTACTGCTGTTCTCTGTATTATGCACAGGAACCGCTGTTCTCTATGTTAGACACAGGGACTGCTGTTCTCTATATTATACACAGGGACTGATGTTCTCTTTATTAGACATGGGAACTGCTGTTCTCTATATTATACACAGGGACTGCTGTTCTCTATATTAGACACAGGTAATGGTGTTGTCTATATTAGACATGGGAACTGCTGTTCTGTATAGTTTACACAGCGACAGCTGTTCTCTATATTGTACAATGGGTCATCTGTTCTCTATATTGTACACAGGGACTGCTGTTCTCTATATTAGACATGGGAACTGCTGTTCTGTATATTTTATACAGGGACAGCTGTCCTCTATGTTATACAAAGGGTCATCTGTTCTCTATATTTGACATGGGAACTGCTGTTCTCTATATTACACACAGGGACTGCAGTTCTCTATAATAGATATGGGAACTGCTGTTCTGTATATTATACACAGGGACTGCTGTTCTCTATGTTAGACACAGGGACTGCTGT
>NW_025159629.1:0-1518 GCF_004010195.1 Chiloscyllium plagiosum
CCAGGGATGTGCAGGTTAGGGTGGGTTGGCCCTGGGAAATTGCCCGCAGTGTCCCGGAGCGGAGGGGCTCGGTGGGTTAACCATGGGAAATGCAGGGGTCAGGCCTTGGTGAGATGCTCTTCAGAAGGTCACTGTGGACGCGATGGGCCGAATGGCCTGTTTTCCACACGGGCCGCGATTCCGTGATTCCACCTTTCTTTTGATGTTGCTGGAGCGGTTCCCGACATGAATAGCGCCAACGCCATTCCTTCTGCCCTCTCTACCTTCAATCAGAGGCTGTTGCTATGGAGCTCCCTCCCCCTACTCCCCGCACTGTGAACCCTGTACTGCCATATCCTCCTCCCTCCCCTCTGTCCAGTCCTGTCGCTCTCGCCCGAATAATTCGGGGAAAAGCCATTTTTTTGCTGCAGGAATGGAGTTTAAAAATCAAAGTTGGGTTGGTTACAACTGTCCAAGACATTGCTGAGACCACACCTGTGGCACAGGGTGAATGTGCAAACTCCACACAGACAGTTGCCCGAGGCTGGAATCGAACCCGGGTCCTGGCGCTGTGAGGCAGCAGTGCTAACCACTGACCCACCGTGTTGCCCTTAAGGGAGCCGGGCAAGGGGCAGGACTTGTAGAGTAGGCCTTTGGGTGGTGTTGTCGAACGGAGAGACCCCGGGATGGGGTGGGGTTTCAGCTACATCGTTGTTCGAGGTTTGTGGTACAGGTAGACGGGGCGGCAGGGAGGCGGTTAGCGCGGCTGCCTTCATCGCTCAGAGCTCAGAGTAGAGGAGTAGAGCTGTGGTTGTGGTGAGGCCCAATAATGCCTCCAGTACTGGACTCCCTGCTCCAGGAAGGATCTAATTCAGCTGGAGAGGGGTCAGAAGAGGGATGGAAGGGTTTGCCTTCCAATGAGGTGATGTACTTTCATAGAAAGAAGATTGAGAGATAATATCGAACAGGGGGTACAATTCTAATGGAGGTGTAGGAGCAGAGGGAGCTAGGTGTATATATGCACAGATTAATAAGCTGAGTAAACTGGGATATGGAGTGTAGAAGGTTCACTTATAGAGTGTTATAGAATCAGGAGGGGCTTAAATAGCATGAATAGCCAAGGTCATTTCAGGGTATTTTCTGAGCTGGAGAACAACCTCAAAGATATATGGAAGTATTAGCTGAGGTCCATTAATGATCTTGGTGTGCACATGGGCCGATATTAAAGGCTGCAGATGCTTGTAACCTGGAAGGGACTCAATGCAGAACTTCAAAAGGCCATCGAGAAGTGATGGGATTGGAATGGGCGCAGGGAACTCTGCAGAAACGCTGCAGAGAGGCAGGGAACGAGAAAAAAAACACAGACGCTTCGAGTTGATCCAACTTCATCTTCAGCTCTGACCAAGAGTCATACTGGACTCGAGATGTTAACTCTGTTCACTCTCTCTCTCTCTCTCCCACTCTCACTCTTTCTTTCTGTCTGTCTCTCTGTCTCTTCCCTCCCCTTTCTCTATCTCTCTCGCTCTCTCCCTCTCTCAC
>NW_025159630.1:0-1518 GCF_004010195.1 Chiloscyllium plagiosum
CCAGAATGCTTTCAGAACTGTTTGAATTTCCTGCAATTTTATATACAATTATTTAGAACATAGAACATAGAACAGTACAGCACAAAACAGGCCCTTCAGCCCACGATGTTGTGCTGACCACTGATCCTCATGTATACATCCTCAAATTTCTGTGACCATATGCATGTCTAGCAGTCTCTTAAATGTCTCCAATGACCTTGCTTCCACAACTGCTGCTGGCAACGCATTCCATGCTCTCACAACTCTCTGTGTAAAGAACCCGCCTCTGACATCCCCTCTATACTTTCCTCCAACCAGCTTAAAACTATGACCCCTCGTGTTAGTAACAACCATTTACTATGGAAAAGGGAATGCTTGAATAAATACTGTGCATAAGAGGCAAGTGATGATAGGGTTTGACCTCTGTGACCACTAGATGGTATGAATGTTTTTCCCATTTTACATCCATGAGAAGAATTCTTAACCTTCTCATTGGCCACGCAGAATCACTGAATTGTTACAGTGCAGAAGGAGGCCATTCAGCCCATCATGTCATCATCGGTTCTCTGAACACTTTAACATAGTACCATTGTTGATGTAACCCTGCATTTTGTTCACATTTAAATAAACATACAGGACTCTGTTGGCAACACATTAGAAGGTCACCTCGTGGGTCTGCTCCTGGGCCTGGCCAAGGTGGCCATCAATAGGTCCAGGCAGCGGGCAACTGAGGGGATCACAGTACACAGCTGTCTACTCTGCTTAAAGAAAATATTAATCATGTTACCAGCCTGTGATGAAGCATTAATATAAAAGTAAATCAAATGCTTAATGGAGACTTACAGAATGGGCAAGGACATTTATTCAACTCAAATCAAAATAACATTCAAGTGTGATAATGCATCCCAGTCACTGTACTGCCCACAAGTCTGTAAAGGCCTCTATGGTGATGGGTGGACACCGTGAGGTCCCTCTGAATTGACACCTGAGTGTGAACATAACCGTGAAAGAGGGGGCAGGTATTTGGTTTCTACAACCTCCTCCATGGCCCACTACCTGAACCTGAGATGGTCACAGTGGCCAGGTCCAGAAGCATGTTTATTAGGCGGGCCTTCGACCTGCCTACCTATCTCTCTCCCTCCCTCCTCCCTGCACAGGATGTCTGTAGAAAAGCAGCATGAGGCTGAAATACACCAAAAAATTTAAAAGCAGTCCCTTTAACAAAACTGAAAACAAGCTGCAAATGAAATATTCAACATAACTATGAAAAATCATCTCCCTGTAGCTACGTAATCTGTATGTGGCCTAGCACCCTGCAAACTTATTCAGTGTACTATTGAATGGGACTGTGTGCAGCACTCTCCACTCCAGATAACTGAAGGAGAAAGAAATAATCCCTTTGTAAAGGATCCTCCACAGGGGATCAAACCGGGGGTGTCTAATCTGATAAAAGTTTTATTTTAAATCACGTTCTTAAATGTCTTTAGATTTTTTTTTTAGATTACTTACAATGTGGAAACAGGCCCTTCGGCCTAACAA
>NW_025159631.1:0-1518 GCF_004010195.1 Chiloscyllium plagiosum
GCACTTGGCCTGCACTCAACCTGCACTCGGCCTACACTCGGCCTGCACTCAACCTGCACTCGGCCTGCACTTGGCCTGCACTCAACCTGCACTCACCCTGCGCTCGGCCTGTACTTAGCGTGCACTCGGCCTGCACTCGGCGTGCACTCGGCCTGTACTTAGCGTGCACTCGGCCTGCACTCGGCCTGCACTCAACCTGCACTCGGCCTGCACTCAGCGTGCACTCGGCCTGCACTCGGCCTGCACTTGGCGTGCACTCGGCCTGCACTTGGCATGCACTTGGCGTGCACTCGGCCTGTACTCAGCGTGCACTCGGCCTGCGTGCACTCGACCTGCACTCAGCCTGTATTCGAACCTGCACTCGAACCTGCACTCGGCCTGCACTCAGCCTGTACTCGAACCTGCACTCGGCCTGCACTCAACCTGCACTCGGCCTGCACTCAACCTGCACTCACTCTGCACTCGGCCTGTGCTCAACCTGCACTCAACCTGTACTCACCGTGCACTCAACCAGCACTTGGCCTGCACTCAACCTGCACTCGGCCTGCATTCAACCTGCACTCGGCCTGCACTCTGCCTGCACTAGGCTTGCACTCGGGCTGCACTCAACCTGCACTCACCCTGCGCTCGGCCTGTACTCAGCGTGCACTCGGCCTGCACTCATCGTGCACTCGGCCTGCACTCAGCGTGCACTCGACCTGCACTCAACCTGCACTCTGCCTGCACTCAGCGTGCACTCGGCCTGCACTCAGCGTGCACTCGGCCTGCACTTGGCCTGTACTCAGCCTGCACTCGGCCTGCACTTGGCCTGTACATAGCGTGCACTCGGCCTGCACTTAACCTGCACTCGGCCTGTGCTCAACCTGCACTCGGCCTGTACTCGGCCTGCACTCAACCTGCACTCTGCCGGCGCTCGGCCTGCACTAGGCCTGTACTCGGCTTGCACTCGGCCTGCACACGGCCTGTGCTCAACCTGCACTTGGCCTGTACTCGGCCTGCAATCGGCCTGCACTCAACCTGCACTCGGCCTGCGCTTGGTCTGCACTCGGCCTGTACTCGGCCTGCACTCGGCCTGCACTCAACCTGCACTCGGCCTGTGCTCAACCTGCACTCGGCCTGTGCTCGGCCTGCACTCGGCCTGTACTCAACCTGCACACGGCCTGCACTTGACCTGCACTCGACCTGCACTCGTCCTGCACTTGACCTGCACTCGACCTGCACTCGACATGCATTCGGCCTGCACTCACCCTGCACTCGACCTGCACTTGACCTGTACTCAACCTGCACTCGGCCTGCACTTGACCTGCACTCGACCTGCACTCGACCTGCATTCGGCCTGCACTCATCCTGCACTCGACCTGCACTTGGCCTGTACTCAATCTGCACTCGGCCTGCACTCGGCCTGCACGCAACCTGCACTCGTCCTGCACTCGGCATGCACTCAGCCTGCGCTCGGCCTGCACTCTGCCTGCACGCGACCTGCTTTCGGCCTGCACTCAGCCTGTACTCAACCTGCAC
>NW_025159632.1:0-1518 GCF_004010195.1 Chiloscyllium plagiosum
CTCCCGCGCACTCCAACATCATCACACTCACTGCCCTGTAATCTGCCCATTGTCACGCTCACTCCCTGACACGTTCCTCCACCGTCCTGCTTACTGCCCTTCACACACCCCCGTCGTCACTCTCACTCCCCGCACACTCCCCCACAGTCACTCTCTCCCACCACACATGCGAACGTCTGGGTCTCCATCGCGCACACTCCCCCATACAATGGAATAGACTGTGTAAATGGGTGGAGGAGAGATAGAGAGACAGAGGAACAGTGTGAGAGTGGGAGGCAGGTATAGAGGGAGAGGTACAAAACCGAGGGATGAACTCTGCCAAAAGCCAGATCAGCGTTGGGGACCCGGAGATGAGGGCAGAGGGACATAAACACAACCGCTGAGCTCAGTCCCTGTCCCCTCTCCTTCCCTGAGGACCAGGACTTGGGGCTGAGTCTGTCTCTCTCCAGCTCAGCTTCTTCAACACAAAGAGAAACAACAATATGGTTTACACTGCAGCTCGGCACTTTTGAATGAGAGTTTTATTGTTTACGACTTGATGTGATGGATACAGTCAGTGTGATAGTGCATTTTCTCACTGGCCCCTGAGTTGTGAGAAATATTGAAATGGGTTCCTGTAACCTCGCTGTACGATAAGATTGAACAAACCAGCACTACCCTCACTCTGTTACCATAGTGACACGCTGCTTCATGGCTGAAACACTGAACTAAAATGAGAAAATGGGAATATGTCTCAGTATCAGGTCGAGGATAATGACCAATAGATCCGCCGCTGCCATGGCTCCTAGTAATGTCTGAAACATGGAGACAATCCACAATCTTTATAAAGCACAACGTAGATCGTTACTATGTTAACTCTGAGGAAGGAAAACAAACTTCTCACAGCAGAGAGCGGCGCGAGCTGGGCAGAAGTGAGGTTGGAGCGCAGAGCTGGTCGGGAAGGTAAGTGACTGATATATAAAGAACTTATCTCGACGCCAACGGTCTTCTCACAGCAGAGAGCGGCGCGAGCGGGGCGGAAGTGAGGTTGGAACGCAGAGCTGGTCGGGAAAGTATTGATATTGGGTGTGTGCTAGACCCCAGGCCCTACATAGTAGGGCCTCCCTCCCATCCTCCTCCTCTAACCTATATTTGAAGTCCACAGGTAAGCTACTCAGTGTTCTTGTTTTCAGAGACGAGGTGTAGAGTAATGGCAGCGCAGGCAGTGGAATGTTCTTCCTGCAGGATGTTCGAGGTAGGGGTGACCACCAATACTCCTGCCGACTTCATCTGCAGGAAATGCAGTCAGATCCTGCTCCTCACAGAACGAGTTAGGGAACTGGAACTGGAGTTGGATGAACTGAGTATTATTCGAGAGGCTGAGAGGGTGATAGAAGCTACAGGGACATAGCTACGCCAGAGAACATAGGTAGCTGGGTAACAGTTAGAGGTGGGAAGGGGAGGAAGCAGGCAGTCCAGGTCCCTGTGGTCGTTCCCCTAAACAACTTTGGATACTGTTGGGGTAGCAGGGGTAAGCTG
>NW_025159633.1:0-1518 GCF_004010195.1 Chiloscyllium plagiosum
AATCCAGCGGCTCAACAAAAGCATCTTTCCAACCCATTATTAAACTGAGTAATGGAATCTCTAATTTCAAATAGTGCTGATCTTAATTACGTTGATCTTGCCTATTGCATGCCATTTTTGGTGTAGCCTGTAAGCCTCAGTCTGTTTTTAGTTTACCCTCTGATCTGTATGTCCTTGCTTATTGTAGGAGCGAGATTCCCCAGCGAGGGATAAAGACTCTGGTGGCAGACAGGACACAGGCAGGAAGTGGACTTTAATTCAAGCAAAAACTGTTTATTGCAGGGAGAATACCAAAGGATATTCCTCAAATCTGGCTTTGACATGAGAAGGCAATGGTTTCCTTAATCCTCAGCTCACATCAGAAGAGGGTCGCTGCTCCCAGTTACCTGGAGCTGTGGGGTGGTGGGTATCTCCGAGTTTTCATCTGGTGGTGGGTGGCCTTTACCAGTCACCTCAGAGAGTTCGTCGTTTCCTGTTTGGGAGGTATTTCCCTCCTTTCTCCCCGCAGCGTTCTGTCTCTTCTTCTGATGATGACCCTCCCTGAGCCCATCTTTGATTAGATTACTTACAGTGTGGAAACAGGCCCTTAGCTCAACAATTCCACAATGACCCGCCGAAGCGCAACCCAACCAGACCCATTCCCCTACATTTTACCCTTCAACTAACACAATGGGCAATTTAGCATGGCCAATTCACCGAACCTGCCCATTTTTGGATGGTTTGTGGTGCCTTGCTTATCTTTTGCCGTCCACCTCTGGCCATCTGTGCAAAGGTGGCGGACGCTCGTCTTGGGCAGGCTGTGTACACGTGGTCCGCCTCTCCACACAGATTACAGTTATTGGCCTCTTTGCATTCCTTGGTCGGGTGACCTTCCTGCTTGCAGTTCCGACAGATAGCGACCTCACAGTCAGCCGCAATGTTGCCTGACCTCCCGCAGGTTTGGCACAGTTTTGTCTGCACTCCGTATGTCAGGCACCCTCTGCTCTCTCCGATTGCAAAGCTGGAAGGTGGTTAGTGGATGTTCCCATGGCATCGACCCTCAGGGTTACCCTGACCTGCCGATTGCTGGTCCAGATTTGGAACGGGTCCACCACATCAGTGCTTTCTGCCTCAACCTGGACGTATCTTCTCAGGAAGGTGAGAACATCAGCTGCTGGAACGTGGGGGCTGTACATTAGAATCGCATTAATACGACTGCTCTTTGCAGGACGCACACACAACAGCTGACGAGATGGAGAACAGAGGCTCTCCTTCCTTCTCCTTGAAGCCCTTCAGGAGCTGTTCGCACTGCTTCACGCTCCTCAAGGTCACATCGAAATAGCCTGCCCCACGAAAATGCTACATGCAGCACACGTTTTTTTTTAATTTCAAAAATGTACTTTATTCATCAATAAATTTGATTGTCTGTACAGTTTGTCATGCCGTACATGCGTAAACATTTAAATACAGATATCAGAGTTTATCATTTTTATATACAAGTCTGTACATTTATCAAACATATGTCCATATATTTTGCTG
>NW_025159634.1:0-1518 GCF_004010195.1 Chiloscyllium plagiosum
CGATAGTGCTGTGGCTTGAAGCAACACTTACATATCTGATAGTGCGACGGTTTGAAGCAACACTTACATATCCGATAGTGCTGGGGCTTGAATCAACACTTACATATCCGATAGTTCTGGGGCTTGATGCAACATTTATTTCTCCGATAGTTTTGGGGCCTGAAGCAACGCTTACATATCCGATAGTGCTAGGGCTTGAAGCAGCACGTACATATCCGATAGTGTTGGGGCTTGTAGCAGCACATACATATCCGATAGTGCTGGGGCTTGAAGCTTCACTGACATATCTGATCGTGTTGGGGCTTGAAGCAACACTTACATATCCGATAGTGCTGGGGCTTGAAGCAACACTTACATATCCGATAGTGTTGGGGCTTGAATCAACATTTACATATCCGATATTGCTGGGGCTTGAAGCTGCACTTACATATCCGATAGTGCTGGGGCTTGAAGCAACACTTACATATCCGATAGTGTTAGGGTTTGAAGCAACACTTACATATCCGATAGTGCTGGGACTTGAAGCAGCACTTACATAGCCGATAGTGCTGGGGCTTGAAGCAACAATTACATATCCGAGAATGTTCGGGTTTGAAGCAACACATACATATCCGATCGTGCTGGGGCTTGAAGCAACGCTTACATATACGATAGTGTTAGGGTTGAAGCAGTTGTGCAGGGGCATGTTGCTGGCTGGAGGTCAATGGCTAGTGCTGTTCCACAAGAATAAGAACTGAGACATCTGTTGCTTGTAATGTAATTAAATGAAAAGTTTGAAAATGTAAACGATTTATTAGCAAGTTTGTAGATAGCACAAACTGTTGAAGTTGTGAATCATGAAGAATGATGTCAAAGGATACAGCAAGAAAGAGATGAGTCAGAAAGTTTTGTGGAGAAATTGCAGATATATTTTAATTCAGACAAGTGTGAGGTGATGGGTTTTGGAAGACACATAGCAAGAGAAATGTATACAATAAACGGAAGGGTCCTGAGCAGCACTGAAGCAACACTTACATATCCGATAGTGTTGGGGCTTGAAGCAACACTTACATATCCGATACTGCTGGTGCTTGAAGCACTATCAGATTGCTTGACGTAACACTTAGATATCCGATAGTGTTGGGGCTTGATGCAACACTTACTTATCCGATAGTTTTGGGGCGTGAAGCAACGCCTACATATCCGATAGTGCTGGGGTTTGAAGCAGCACTTACATTTCCGATAATGCTGGGGCCTGATCCAACAATTACATATCCGATAGTGTTGGGGAGTGAAGCAACACATACATATCCAATAGTGCTGGGGCGTGAAGCAACACATACATATCCGATAGTGTGGGGGCTTGAAGCAACACTTAGATATCAGATAGTGTTGGGGATTGAAGCAGCTCATACATATCCGATAGTGCTGGGTCTTGAAGCTGCACTTACATATCCTATAGTGCTGGGGCTTGAAGCTGCACGTACATATCCGATAGTGATGGAGCTTGAAGCAACACTTACATATCCGATAATGTTG
>NW_025159635.1:0-1519 GCF_004010195.1 Chiloscyllium plagiosum
ATTCCATGTGTATGTGTAGTATCAGTCTGCATGAATGCAATATCATTCCGTGCGTGTTTAGTATCAGTCTGCATGGATGCAAAATCATTCCATGTGTATGTGTAGTATCAGTCTGCATGGATGCAATCTCATTCCGTGTGTGTGTAGTATCAGGCAGCATACATGCAATATCATTCCTTGTGTGTGTGTGTGTCGTGTCAGTCTGCATGATGCGACATCATTCCGTGTGTGTGTAGTATCAGTCTGCATGGATGCAACATCATTCCGTGTGTGTGTAGGATCAGTCTGCATGGATGCAATATCATTCCGTGAGTGTGTAGTATCAGTCTGCATGGATACAACATCATTCCATGCAGGTGTGTGGAATATCAGTCTGCATGATTGCAATATCATTCCGTATGTGTATAGTATCAGTCTGCATGGATGCAATATCATTCCCTGTATGTGTGTGTAGTATCAGTCTGCATGGATGCTATATCATTCCGTGTGTGTGTAGTATCAGTATGCATGGATGCAACACGTTCCGTGTGTCTGTAGTATCAGTCTGCATGGATGCAATATCATTCCGTGTGTGTGTAGTGTCAGTCTGCATGGATGCAGTATCATTCCATGTGTGCGTGTAGTATCAGTCTGCATGGTTGCAATATCATTCCGTTCGTGTGTAGTATCAGTACGCATGGATGCAATATCATTCCGTGTGTGCGTCGTATCGGTCTGCATGGATGCAATATCATTCCGTGTGTGTATCGTTTCTGTCTGCATGGATGCAATATCATTCCGTGTGTGTGTGTGTGTCGTATCAGTGTGCATGGATGCAATATCATTCCATGTGTGTGTTGTATCAGTCTGCATGGATGCTATATCATTCCGTTTGTGTGTAGTATCAGTATGCATGGATGCAATATCATTCTGTGTGTGTGTAGTATCAGTCTGCATGGATGCAACACGTTCCGTGTGTGTGTAGTATCAGTCTGCATGGATGCAATATCATTCCGTGTGTGTGTAGTGTCAGTCTGCATGGATGCAATATCATTCCGTGCGTGTGAAGTATCAGTCTGCATGGATGCAAATTCATTCCGTGTGTATGTGTAGTATCAGTCTGCATGGATGCAATATCATTCCGTGCATGTGTAGTATCAGTCTGCATGGATGCAGTATCATTCCATGTGTGCGTGTCGTATCAGTCTGCATGTTTGCAATATCATTCCGTTCGTGTGTAGTATCAGTCTGCATGGATGCAATATCATTCCGTGTGTATGTGTAGTATCAGTCTGCATGGATGCAATATCATTGCGTGTCTGTGTATAGTTTCAGTCTGCATGGATGCAATATCATTCCGTGTGTATGTGTAGTGTCAGTCTGCATGGATGCAATATCATTTCGTGCGTGTGTAGTATCAGTATGCATGGATGCAATATCATTCCGTGTGTGCGTGTAGTATCAGTCTGCATGGATGCAATATCATTCCTTGTGTGTGCGTGTAGAATCAGTCTGCATGGATGCAAAATCATTCCGTGCA
>NW_025159636.1:0-1519 GCF_004010195.1 Chiloscyllium plagiosum
CAGATAGTTTACTAACCTATCCCACTCCTCAAGCTCTTCATCATTGTTTAAATGTATTTTGAGGCACATCAAATTCCACAATATCTGGATTTGATTCCTCACTCAGCAAGGCAGTTACAAACCCCTGTTTCTCCAATTTCTTCTCCCTATTATAGTAAGAGTTACAACATATTCACATGACATACACGTTGCAGAGTTCTTTCTGCCTGGCACCTTTATCAGACAGTTCACCAGACTCAATGTTTTCTCAGTTTGATCAGGACCACTAAACCTGGCTTTGAAGGGATCTCCCATCACTGGTGACAATACCAATATGTAATCCCACAACATAACGTCCGAATCTCAGAGTTTCTATCTGCTAACTGCTTCTTTCTATGCTGAACCCTCTTTCGGTGATGTTTAGCTAACTCACCTACCTGATTTAAACTCTCCCTCACCTCCAGTACATAATCCAAGTGTGAGATCTCCAACTTTGGTCCTGTCAAATTCTCTTTAATTAATTTCAAATTGCCTCTCACTTCATGTCCGAATATTAACTGAAAGCGAGTAAACTGAGTAGATTCATTTGGAGCATCTCTAATGACAAACAATACGAAGGTGATATTCTATCCCAATCTTTGGGGCAATCCAGACAATATGCTCTCAACATGGTCTCCAGGGTCTCATACCACCTTTCTAAAGATCCTCAGGATTCAGGATGATACACAGTTGATTTAAAGTGTTGCAAACATAAGCTTTCCATGACTTCCTTAAATAACTTCACAGCAAAATTAGACTCTTGGTCTCACTAAATCTCGTTGGGTAGCCCATACCATGTGAGCCCAACCCTTTTTGCCTCAAAACTCCATAATGGAATTGCCTCCAGAAATCTGATAGAGCCATCCATTATGGTTAGCAGGGACTAGTTCCAACTGTTAGCTGTGAGGAGGGGACCTACACAATCCATCATAACCCACCTGAAAGGTTCTTGGAATGTGTGAATTGACAACAAAGGTTTACTGCCTGTGGCTTCCCTACCATTTCGCATGTACAATACGTACTGCAAAAGTTAACCACATCCTTGTGCATTCCAGGCGAATAGAAATGTTTTGCTACCTTAGCCTGAGTCTCCGTTCACCTCAGTGACCTCCTAAAGGTAGTTCATGTGCTACCTGTAACACTTCCTGTCTATATGCGTCTGCCAACACAAGCTGATGCACTTCTGCCCATTTCTCCTCTGCACTATCCTCCTGTGGTCTCCATTTTCATCTTCGGATTCTACCTTTGAGATAACAATCCTCAGCAATATTCACTGCATCCTTTTCTGAGTATGCATCAACGTATTTTTTTTTAAGCTTTTCAGGACTAAACATGTCTGACAGACACTCTGCCTGTTAAGGTTATTCTTGCACTATTACAACAAACAGGGGCATCTGCTAACTGAATCTCAACTCCTTCATCTTTCTCTTTAGGTTTTGCTTCGTCTTCTGACTTATCATTGAGTGAGCTGATTACTACACAGTCTGGGAAATACCAGGGT
>NW_025159637.1:0-1519 GCF_004010195.1 Chiloscyllium plagiosum
CATACGATCAATTGGGCTTGTACTCACTGGGATTTAGAAGAATGAGGGGAATCTCACAGAAATATGTAAAATCCTGATGGGATTTGACAGGCTCGATGCTGGAAGAATGTTCCCGATATTCAGGAAATCCAAAACTCAGGGTCAAAGATCACAAATACGGGCTAGATTATTCAGATGTTGTGAACCTGTGGAATTCTCTACCACAGAAAGCTCGTGGGGCCAGTTTGTGAGACATATGTCAAGAGGGATGTGGCACTTGCAACTAAAAGGATCAAGGGATATGGTGGAGAGTGGGAATGGGATACGGAGATTGCATAATCAGTCCTGATCATATTGAACGGTGATGCAGGCTCTCAGGGCTAAATAGCCTAGACCTGCAGCAATTTTCTATGTTTCTACGTTTCTAATGATCGGTAGATGGGCAGGTTGGGGTGTTGGGGAGTGGGTTTACTCTGTCAGTTAGAATTGAAATTACATCAACAGCAAGAGTAAATATAATGTTAGAATGCATAGAATCTGTGAAAGTCAACTTAAGAAACCACAAAGAAACGAAAACCCTGATGGGAGTTATGTACAAACCTCCTCACAGTAATCGGGATGTGGATCCGAAAATAAATCAGGAGTTAGAAAAGGCATGTAAGAAAGGGATTATTACAATTGTCATGGGGACTGCAATATGCAGGTGGACTGGGAAAGTCAGGTTGAAATGGATCTCAAGGAAAGGAATTCATGGAATGTCTATGAGAGGCTTTTTTGGAACAGTTTGTGGGAGAGCCACGAGGAAACAGATAATTCCGGATTCGGTGATGTGTAATCAGGCAGCTCTGATTAGGGATCTGAAGGTGAATGAACCCTGAGTGGGCAGTGACTATAATGTGATACAATTCACCCTGCAGTTCGAGAGGGAGAAGCTGGAATTTGATTAGTAAGAGGAGTTAATGACAAGTTAGACAAAGGAGAGCCAATGGACATGATCTATTTGGATTTCCAGAAGGCCTTTGACAAGTTGCCACACAGGAGTCTGTTAAATAACATAAGAGCCCATGGGGTTTGGGGCCCGGTACTGGCATGGATAGAGAGTGGAAATAAATGGGTCTTTTGCAGGATGGCAGCTGGTGCCTCATGCAGTTCAGCAGGGGGCAGTGTTGGGACCTCAGCTATTCATGTAACAATTAATTATATATTAACGATCTGGGAAAAGGAACTGAGGGCATTGTTCCTAAATTTGCTGATGACACAAAGATGAGGGGAGGGACAGGCAGAGTTGAGGAAGCAGGGAGGCTGCAGAAGGACTTGGAAAGGCTCAGAGAGTGGGCAAAGAAGTGGCTGATGTAATACAATGTGGGAAAGTGTGAGGTTATGCCCTTAGGTTGGAAGAATAGAAACTCAAACTGTTTTCTAAATGGGGAAATTCAGAATTCCCAAGTACAAAGGGACTTGGAAATCCTCTTTCAGGTCACTCTGAAGGTGAACATTTGGTTCAGTCAGCAATTAGGAAGACAAATGTAATGTTATCATT
>NW_025159638.1:0-1519 GCF_004010195.1 Chiloscyllium plagiosum
CTGTATGACTCTCGTCCCACCTGCCTGCTCCTGACCCATATCCCTCCCAACCCTTTCCTGTTCATGTCGTTAACCAAATGCCTTTTAAACACTGTCACGGTACCCACACCTACCACTTCCTCCACATGTGACCCATCCTCTGTGTAAAATCATTGCCCCTGATGTTACTTTTAAACCTCTCTCCTCCCACCCTAAAAATATGCCCCCCCTCTCGTCGAGAAATCCCCCACCCTCAGGAAAATACACCTGCCATTCACTTTATCTACACCCCTCAGGGTTTTATAAACCTCTATAAGATCACCCCATAACCTCCTATGTTCCACTAATAAAAGCTCCAGTCCAATCCAAACCCCCCCATACCCGGCAACCTCCTGGTAAATCCCTTCCGAGCCCTCTCCGGGTTAATAATCCCCTTCCTGTAACAGGGCGCCCAGAACTGGACACAGTCCTCCAGACGAGGCCTCACCAATGTCCTGTACAACCCCAACATGGCGTCCCCAACTCCTGTACTCCAAGGACTGAGCAGTGAAGGCAAGCGTGCTCAACGCCTTCTTAACCCCCGACCCGTCTACAGGTGAGACAGAGTTCACAGAATGATGTCTCTGAACCCCGAGCTCCCCCCGTTCTCCAACACGACCCAGGGCCCGACCATTAAATGGATAAATCCTGCTGGTGTGTGTTTTACCAAAATGCAGCACCTCGCATTTATCCAGAGTAATCTTCATCTGCCACTCCTCAGCCCGTCGACCCAATCGATTACAATCTCTTCTTCACTGTCCACTAGACTGACCAATCCTGGCACCACCCACAAACTTACGAACCGTGCCTTCGAGATTCTGAAGTAAAACATTTATACGACTGACAAACAGAAGGGGGACGCAGCCCTGTGGAACACTGCTGCTCAGAGACCTCCAGTCTGAAGAGCAACCCTTGGGTGATGGAAAAGGGCGCGCGCAGCTTTGGAAGAGGGGTCAGTTGCAGCGCCTCATCAGGTTCGGATCGGATGTGAGCCCACCCCACTAACCTCACCGCAGGTCCTCTGCTCAACAGAAGTCCTCCAGCAATAGGATTGACCAGGTGCCAACCGCGGTTGGAGGGGACAGAATTCCCAAGTGTCCCCAGTCCCGGCGGTGACCGGTCCTCGGGAACAGGGACGGCTCTGAGCTGATCACTCTGCCACCGAGCCCTGGAGTCTTCCCCCCCCCCCCCCAAACACTACCCCATCCGCCATGACAGCTAAAACATCCATCAAATCGTCCGCGGGACAGGCGAGAACATGGGGAATGAAGATGCAAGTTTGACGTGCGTTCTACGGTCGCTGCACCCCACCCGATATTGACCCTCTGCCCTGCGCAAAGCCCCTCCCAGTCACTCCCAGAGTCTGCCCTCACAAGGTTGTAGAAATTCAGCAGCATTTCGACGCCCCGGCTCCTAATGTTTGATTAGTTTGCACAGAGAGGCCCGTACAGCTGTCACCTGCTGTCCAGCAGAGTGAGGAGAAAAGGATCAGTGTATTTGC
>NW_025159639.1:0-1519 GCF_004010195.1 Chiloscyllium plagiosum
TCTATAAACTACAAATCCTTTATCCTCCATAATATGCAACTCCCTTCTCCTCCAAAAACTACAACTCTCTTATCCTCAATAAAATAGAACTGCCTTAACCTCCATAAACTACAACTCGCTTTTCCTGCATAAACTGCAACTCCCTTATTCTCCATAAACTACAACTCGCTTATCTCCCATGAACTGCAACTCAATTATCCTCCAAAAACTACAACTCTCATCTTCCATAAACTACAACTCACTTATCCTCGATAACCTATAACTCCCTTATCGTCTTAAACTGCAACTCGATTTTCCACCATATACTACAACTCGCTTATCCTCCAGAAACTACAACTCGTTTATCCTCCAAAAACAATAACTCTCTTATCCTCCAAAAACTACAACTGCCTTATCCTCCATAAACTGCAACTCGCTTTTCCTCCTTAAACTGTAACTTGCTTTTCCTCCATAAACGACAACTGCCTTATCCTCCATAAACTATGACTCCTTTATCTTTCAAAACTACAACTCCCTTATCCTCCATAAACTACAACTCACTTTTCCTCCATAAATGTCATCTCCCTTATCCTCCATAAACCACAATTCGCTAAACCCCCAAGAACTGCAACTCCCTTATACTCCAAAAACTACAACTTGCTTAGCCTCCAACAACTACAACTCCCTTATCCTCCATAAACAACAACCCCCTTATCCTCCAAAAACTACAACTCCCTTATCCTCCATAAACGACATCTCCCTTATCCTCCATAAACTATAACTCGTTTATCCTCCATAAATACAACTCTCTTATCCTCCGTAAACTGCAACTCGCTTTTCCTCCATAAACAACAACGCGCTTATCCTCCATAAACTACAACACCCTTATCCGACATAAACTGCAACTCGCTTTACCCCATAAACTGCAACTCGTTTATCCTCCATAATCTACAACTCGCTGATCCTCCAGAAACTGCAACTCACTTATCCCCCATGAACTGCAACTCCCTTATCCTCCAAAAAATACAACTCTCCTATCCACCATAAACTAAATTTCCTTTATCCTCCTTAAACTACAACTCGCTTATTCTCCATAAATTGCAAAACCCTTCTCCTTCATAAAATACAACTCACTTATCCTCCATAAACGGCAACTCGCTTATCCTCCATAAACAACAACTCGCTTTTCCCCAATAATCTGCAACTCGTTTATCCTCCATAATCTACAACTCGCTTATCCTCCATAAACTGCAACTCCCTTATCCTCCATAAACAACAACTCTCTTATCCTGCATAAACTACAACTGTCATATCCTCCAAAAACTGCAACTCGCTTTTCCTCCATAAACTATAACTCGCTTATCCTCCATAAACGACAACTCGCTTTTGCAAAATAAACTACATCTCCCTATCCTCCATAAACAACAACTTGCTTACACTCCAGCAACTACAACTTGCTTATCCTCCATAAACGACAACTGCCGTATCTTTAAAAGACTGCAACTCTCTTATCCTCCACGAACTGCTACTCCCTTATCCT
>NW_025159640.1:0-1519 GCF_004010195.1 Chiloscyllium plagiosum
TATGAGGCTCTAGGAGGGTTTTTCTGCTGGAGGGGTTTAAAACCTCACTTCCAGAAATGATAAGAATTCACTTGGAGGAACAGAAAGTTCTGGAATTGAGAAAGGCAGGAGAATTAGCAGATGAATACATGGTCCTGCATAAGACAAGCTTCCAGCCAGAATTTCGTCCTATGAGGAATAGAATTTGGGAGAAGGGGAGATGCTACACTAAAAAAGAAAGAGTAGAGAATAAGAGTTTACCACGGGTTAAAGAAGATGCCCAAGGGAGTGGAAACGGGGTGAAAGACCTCAGGTGTTTTCACTGTAGTGGAATGGGACACAAAAAATTACAGTGTCGGTGGTTTCAGAAGTGCACTAGAAAAATTATGTATTCACTGCCATAAGGAGGGATACGTATGGTCACAGTGCTAGTCGTTAAGAAAGGCACAATGGGAAAAGATGTAGTAAAAGAAGGTAAGCCAGTGGCATTAGTAAAAGTTGTAAAGGAAATCCCAACACGAGCCTAGGAGCTTCAGAAAAGTACACAGCCTATGCACGGGCTGGGTTTGGAGTTAGTGCCTGATCTCTACAAAGACTTCACCTCTGTGAGTAAAGTTTACTCAGAACTAACAGGGGTAGAAGGGCAAGAAGTTATAATTTTGAGAGATACAGGGTCTAACCTGTCTCTAATAGTAAGAGATGAGCAAATTTGCAATCTTTCTGATATGTTACAGGAGACTGTGGTGATTTGTGGAATAGATGGACAGAAATGTAGCATTCCCCTATGGAAGATCAAGTTGGAGTGCCTAGCCAAGACTGGGAAAGTTACAGTGGGAATGATTGACAGAGAGTCAGTTCCAGGAATCCAGTTTGTTCTTGAGAATGATTTAGCAGGGTCCGAGTTGGGAGTGATACCCCTTGTTGTGGAGAAGCGCAAGGAAGTCTAAGAAACTGAGGAGTTAAATCAGAAATACCCTGATATTTTCCCGGGCGGTACAGTAACCAGATCCCACAATCATATGTCAGAGCACAATGCACAGCTGAAGACAAAGTTGAAGGAGTTGACGTTCAGTTACTGGACACACTGTTTGCCGTGATGGTGCAGGTAAAACCTGAACAGGCAGTGGGTCCGGCAGAGGGGTTTTGTCCTGAAAGACTAAGAGACTTGCATCAGACAGACAAGATGATAAAAGATTTATATGTGGATGCGTATTCTGAAAAGGAGGCAGAGGATATTCGTGAGGGTTATTATCTGAAAGATAGAATTTTAAGACTAAAATGGAGACCATGTCAATTTAGTGCAGAGGAGAAATGTGCCGAAGTGCACCAGATTGTGTTGCTGATAGCATACAGACAGGAAGTGTTACGGGAAGCACATGAACTACCTGTAGGAGCTCACCTAGAAGTACGAAAGACTCAGGCTAAGGGACAAAAGTATTTTTATTGACATGAAATGCACAAATACGTGGTTAACTTTTGTCATATGAGTCATTCATGCCAAATGGTAGGCAGGCTACAGGCAGTAATGAAACTAACACCT
>NW_025159641.1:0-1519 GCF_004010195.1 Chiloscyllium plagiosum
AAAGTTCATGGAATCCCTACAGTGTGAAAACAGTCCCTGCGGCCCAACACATCCACACTGACCCTTCCAAGCGTAACACACCCAGACCCATCCCCTTACTATTCTACGTTTATGCATGACTAATGTCCCTAATCTGCACATCCCCAGGCACAATGGGCAATTTAGCTTGGCCAAATAACCAAACCTGCACATCTTTTGACTGTGGGAGGAAATCGGAGCAGCCCGAGAAAACCCACGTATACACAGGGATAATGGGCAAACTCCAAACTCCCGACGGTGAAATTAAAGATGGCTACCTGGCGCTGTGTGACAGCAGTGAGAATCAATGAGTTTTATGATGAGATTCATACATTAGTACCCTCTGCTGGCCTTCCCGCAACACTGCATCAGTAGCAGAGTTTTTTTTTAGCTCTCTGATAAGATAACAAATCCTTTCCTGTCGATCTCTGAAGTTGCATTGCTGTTTGGTTTTTCAAATGATATCTTTGGACACACAGACCAGTTTCATCAATACTGTGCGATATTACTGCTCGGCCATTCTCAGGACTTTTCAATACTTTCTCACATAATTTTTAAGCATTGCAAGACACAAAATGAGAAATAAATTCTTCTTTTCTCTGGACAAAATGTTTCACTCGGAGATGAGCATTTCCACTCTGACAGTCCCAAGTATATTTGCAACCCTCCATCTACCAGCATTAAGTCTGTGTGTGTGTGTGTGTGTTGATGGTGCTGTGAGCTGCTGTCCTCTCTTCCACCCAGACTGAATCCATGAGGGTTATCACATTCTGCCACTGTCACTGCAGTTGGGTGCAGAGGCCAGCTGCGGGAGAGATTGTGCCATTTTAAGCACCACAGAGACTGTCAGAACGGCACCCACATTTAGATACTCACAGAATTGTGTGTGTTGATGAAAAAGCACAGCTGGTCGACAGCATGCAGATGCAAGAAAATTACGGTTTCAGGCCAGAGCCCTACATCAGGAAGTGTAAATCCTGGAAATGTGGTCTGACCAGAGCCTTAGAAAGCCTCAATATCACCACCTTTATATTAGAAACATAGAACATAGAAGAATACAGCGCAGTTCAGGCCCTTTGGCCCTCGATGTTGCGTGGATCCAAGCCCACCTAACCTACACTAGCCCACTATCCTCAATATGCCTATCCAATGCCCGCTTAAATGCCCATAAAGAGGGAGAGTCCACCACTGCTACTGGCAGGGCATTCCATGAACTCACGACTCGCTAAGTAAAGAACCCACCCTTAACATCTGTCCTATACCTACCCCCCCTTAATTTAAAGCTATGCTTGTAATAGCTGACTCCATATGTGGAAAAATGTTCTCACGGTCAACCCTATCTAAACCCTAATCATCTTGTACACCTCTATCAAGTCACCCCTAAACCTTCTTTTCTCCAATGAAAACAACCCCAAGTGCCTCAGCCTTTCCTCATACGATCTTCCTACCATACCAGACAACATCCTGATAAACCTCCTCTTCACCCGTTCCAGTGCCTCCA
>NW_025159642.1:0-1519 GCF_004010195.1 Chiloscyllium plagiosum
ATGGTTACTGTACAGTGGGAGGTATGTCGGGCCGTGATCGTTAATGTATTGTGGGAGGTAGGTCTGGCCGAGATGGTTCCTGTACAGTATGAGGTATGTCGGGCCGTGATGGTTACTGTACAGTGGGAGATATTTCAGGCCGTGTTGGTTACTGTACGGTGGGAGGAATGTCAGGGCCGTGATGGTTACTGTATAGTTGGAGGTATGTCTGGCCGTGATGGTTACTGTACAGTGGGAGGCATGGCAGGTCTAGACGGTTACTGTACAGTGGGAGGTATGTCTGGCCATGATGGTTACTGTGCAGTGGGAGGTATTTCGGGGCCGTGATGGTTACTGTACAGTGGGATGTATGTCGGGCCCGTGATGGTGACTGTGCAGTGGTAGGTATGTCGGGGTTTGATGGTGACTGGACAGTGGGAAGTATGTCTGGCCGTGATGGTTACTGTACAGTGGGAGGAATGTCTGGCCATGATAGTTACTGTACAGTGGGAGGTATGTCCGGCCGTGATGGTTACTGTATAGTGGGAGTTATGTCAGGCTGTGATGGTTACTGTACAGTGGGATGTATGTCGGTGTTTGACGGTTACTGCACAGTGGGAGGTATGTCAGGCCGTGATGGTTCCTGTACAGTGGGAGGATGTGGGGCCATGATGGTTACTGTCCAGTGGGAGGTATGTCGGTTACTGTACAGGATGTTACAGTCTCTCTGTAACATCTCCAGCATTACTTTCCTCTATCTGTAACATCTCCAGCGTGGCATTCCTATCTCTGTAACATCTCCAGCGACACTTTCCTCTCTCTGTAACATCTCCAGCGTGGCATTCCTATCTCTGTAGCATCTCCAGCTTTGCGTTCCTATCTCTGTAACATCTCTCGCCTTGCAATGCTCTCTCTGTAACTTCTGCAAACTTGCTTTGCTATGTCTGTAACATCTCCAGCCTTGCTTTGCTTTCTATGTAACATCTCCAGCCTTGCTTTCCAATCTCTGTAACATGTCCTCATTGCTTTCCATCCCTGTAACATCTCCAGCCTAGTTCCTCTCTCTCTGTAACATCTGCAAACTTGCTTTGCTATCTCTGTAACGTCTCCAGCCTTTCTTTGCTATCTCTGTAACATCTCCAGGCTTGCTTTCATATCTCTGTAACATCTCTCGCCATGCTTTCCTATCTCTGTAACATCTCCAGCGACACTTTCCTCTCTCTGTAACATCTCCAGCGTGGCATTCCTATCTCTGTAGCATCTCCAGCTTTGCGTTCCTATCTCTGTAACATCTCTCGCCTTGCAATGCTCTCTCTGTAACTTCTGCAAACTTGCAGGCATATCGTGTGTGACGGTTACTGTACAGTGGGAGGTATGTCAGGCCGTGATGGTTACTGTCCAGTGGGAGGCATGTCGGTGTGTGATGGTTACTCTCCAGTGGGAGGTATGTCGGTCTGTGGCGATTACAGTGCAGTGGGAGGAATATCGTGCCGTGATGGTTACTTTACAGTGGGAGGTATGTCCGGCCGTGATGGTTACT
>NW_025159643.1:0-1519 GCF_004010195.1 Chiloscyllium plagiosum
AACAGTTCAAATTGCAATTATTGTAACCTATCCTATGCATAATTAACCATTGTATATGAAGGCCTGTCAGCATCTCTTTCTATTCGCTTCAATTCTGCATGCTCTGTCATTCCTTCATCACATTGCTGCTTTTGTTCACCCATCCAATCTTTCTCTGACCTAGCCCAATTTTTCCTGATGTTTCACCTTCCATTGTTGCCAGAACTAGACTCTTAGCCTGCCTTGTTGTTTTATTTTTCTTACTTTACATTTCTTCATTTCAGTCAAAAACCTACCAGATTCTGGAACTCTGATTCCCCTATAGACACATACATTGATTGATTCTTTGCTCTGTCCAGCTGATACTAAAGATCCTCAGTCAGAGCTACATTTCAAAAGTTATTTTCTTTTCAGCAACCTTATTTAAGGGGTCCAGCTCTTACACCAATATAATGCAACCCTCTACATCAGGCATACTGCAATTTGCTTTCTCAAGAGAAAGCTAATGTTGGAGGCCCTGTATTTTAAGTTCAACTAATCAAATGTAGAGGTCATTTTTTCACAGCTACATCTAAGTACCATAAGACAAATGTCAGCAGACACAACGCCTGGAATGTCAGAAGTGCTGATGAGACCACTCTAACGATCTGAGATAATTCAGAGTCATGATGCCTGGGAACTGAGAGATGGCTGCACATCACCAGGGAGCCCTAGTTTGTGCAATGCTAGCACAATATGAAGTTATTTTACATTCATTACCTTTTAAAGAGGAGCCACAGTCTGGCTGCAATGAATTTTAAGGACCAGGTGAGAAAGGGGGAGCTAGCTTTCCTTCTTGCTTTGACACAAAAATATTTGAGTTCCTTCTATATGAAGCTATGCCTCTCTTCAATTAAGAATAGTCAGAAGTCAAACAACACCAGATTATAGTCCACCAGTTTTATTTGAAATCACAAGCTTTCAGGATTTGGAGGTGCCGGTGTTGTACTATGGTGTACAAAGTTTAAAATCACACAGCACCAGGTGATAGGCACAACCACCTTATGAAGGAGCAGTGCTCCGAAAGTTGGTGCTCCCAAATGAACCTGTTGGACTATCACCTGGTGTGTAATTTTTAACTTTGTACAAGCTTTCAGAGCATTGCTCCATTGTCAGGTGAAGTGTGTGTATATGTGAGTGTGTAATCAAAATTTTGGTTTCAAGTATTGGCAGTCATAAAGGTGACAGTGCTTCATTGGTATTCAGTGGGTATGACACAGATCCTGCAGAAAGTGCTGTTCTGATATGTCCTAGCTTGCAATCTTCTTCCACATCCAAACATGGATTGCAATTATTATAGGAGAAAGTGAGGTCTGCAGATGCTGGAGATCAAAGTTGAAACTTTATTGCTGGAACAGCACAGCTGGAACAGGGAACCGGAGATGCTGCCTGACCTGCTGTGCTGTTCCAGCAATAAAGTTTCAACTTTGATCTCCAGCATCTGCAGACCTCACTTTCTCCTCGAAGATTATATCCCTCTAAACCCTTCCTAATCAGATAC
>NW_025159644.1:0-1519 GCF_004010195.1 Chiloscyllium plagiosum
ACTTTACCCATTCAACCCAGGCATTTGCATCCCGGTATCCAGTTTCTATTTCAGTGGTCTGCTTCAAGTCCTTGACCTCTATAATTTTTACCATCTTTGGGTTGTTGGGAGGAGCAAAAGGATGTATCTTACTATCAAGTTGCTTGGCTCGTTTTCCGTTTCCTACGACTATTCGGAAACAACAGCCCTAAAAACACTTCCCAGTGGCAGCCATTACTATCTTTAAATTATTACTAAGGAGTCGAGACCCATTTTTACGGGGAAAGGAGTCTTCAGAGGAGGTACTTTTAATGGTGAGATATATTGGATGGCACTTTCTGTCAGGACCGTCTAGGGCTGTGTGAAAGGGGGCTCTATGGATAGTGATGCCGGGTGGCGGTTTTTGCGAACCATACCCTGTGTCCAGTTGGGTCTTAAGAAGGATTTCAGAGGAAATATACTCCCTCTGATACTTTACATCTGCCCATTTTACTCGGCTGCAAGCATCGACCTCTATTACTTGCAGATATTCAGACTCAGGGACCGTTAATAACAAATATGGAGATGACAGCATCGTTTGACAAAATCCCATTACTAAGAAAGCTAATATGGTAACCCTTAGCGTCCCCAGCATCCTACAATAGTATTGAAGGACCGAGAGATTTAACATGCAATACAATATATAGATATCAAAAAGAAACTATCCCGCGTCCGCATAAAAATCAGTTACTTAAAGTCTTTTGAGTCTGAGTTTCAGTGGTTCTCCCGTCGATCCGGCCGTCCAGGCCTCTTTCTTAACCAGGGATTCCACCGGTCCTTTAATCCTGGTGCAGTGAGTCCAGCCTTTCCACGCCGTGTGTATCGCTGTTTCAGTCGGCAAAAGAGCCTGGTATGGTCCCTCCCAATCCGGTTGCAATTTAGTTTCTGTCCATGACTTAATTAGGACCCAATCTCCCAGTCAGACGGGATGAACGGCGAATTCGGGGGCGGAGCCTGTGCCAGTAATCCGTGTCTGCTGAGAAAGGACAAAGAGGAGGACAAGTCCAGTATATACTTCTTTAAGAACAGATCGCTAGTCTCCAGGGCTGGCAGTTCCCCTTTCGTTCCCAGATAGAGCAGGCCAAAAAATATCTCATAATGGGACAGCCCCATATCTTTCCTTGGGGCCGTTCACACCCGCAAAAGGGCTATAGGTAAACACTTAGTCCAAGGGAGTCTGCTATCTATGACTAATTTAGATAACTGCTTCTTGAGTGTCTGGTTCATTCTCTCACCTTTCCTGATGAAGGTGGGTGCCAAGGGGTGTGGAACTCCCAGGAGTACACTGGAAGTAAAATGAGTTCCCTGATCAGAATCTATACATTCCACTATCCCGTATCTAGGAATTATGTGTTCATGTATTATCTTGGACACCCCACTTGCAGTGGCAGTGACTAAAGGATACGCCTCCACACATCCAGATCTGTGATCAACCATTACCAGCATATACCTCAGTCTTCCCACTCAGGGTAATTTGGTATAATCTACCTGAATGCTCTGA
>NW_025159645.1:0-1519 GCF_004010195.1 Chiloscyllium plagiosum
GGGTTGCGCTTCGGCTGGTGTGTGTGGACTTGTGGGCCGAAAAGCCTGTTTCCACACTGTAAGTAATCTAATCTTATCAGGATGGCAGGTATAAACTGGCCAGGTGGCGAGAAAGGGTACCGCCACTCTCCCGGGGAGAAAGGGGTGCTGCTACAATGCGATACAGTCCACCAACACAACAGTGTTCTCCCTAAAAGGCAGCAATTGCCGAACTCGAAGGGGCATCCCGCTGCATTGGAATGGGTACACACTCGCAGAACATCCTCCCATATGGTGTATTCACAAATGAGACGGACGAAGGCCTAGCACTCATTAACACTGAGTTAATGGTGGTTAGGAAGCAATGACACAAAATCGATTAGTACGAGACATCCTGCCGGCCGAGAGAGGGGGCGTCTGCAAAACGTTAGGTACCTCATGCTGTATTAATGTTTCTGATGAGTCCCAAAATATTACTGGTTTAATAAATGATATGAAGGCAGCTATATGACCGCCTCCACGAGCAGATGACTCCTGCCCCCGATGGCTCACGTCCCTTATGGAGGATGGGGGTATTGGACGCATATCTTTCTACTCATTGTAGGACTGGTCTTACTCATACTGCTTTGAATAAGAACCTAGTTGTGTACCTGCCGACACCACTTGCTTATGAATGCAGTAGGATACGAAATGTTAAACTATTGTGGCCCTAAAGAAGAAAGATCCGATTGCTTGTCCACACCCTACAGCGACGTTGACGAATGTGACGTGTGAAGATGGACTGGTGTATCGGGCAAACCAGGGAAGTGGAAAAACCACCACAAAGCTTTGTTAGAGCGTCTGAGGAAATGCCTGGTGTTCATAAATTATTTTTGATGTATGACGATCTGGTTTTTTTTTCTGGTTGCTGTCCTTTTTGAAAAATGACAAAAACTTGGAAAATGTAATGGAAAATTAACAAAATTAAAATTTACTGTGGAATCTGTCAGAGAATGATTTGCAAAATTTAATACTTCGCTGAAATATACAAATACTTTGCTGAATTCTGCGTCGAGGAGTCAGCTTGTCTTTGTGGAACTTTGCAAACATTTCACCTGGCCTTGCGAGCAGCCGAGTTCATAAAAAAAGCTTTGGAAATCATAAAGACAATTATGTCCAAGGCATGGGAATGAGAAAATATGAGCTCGAATGTTTCACAACACTTGTCATTGAGCATGCGATAAGAATAGTATAAAAAGGATATGTGAATTTTGTTCACAGCTCTTACATAAGGCACTTTTGCCAAGTATTTTGGCCGCCCTGCATGCAGCGGTTGAAAAATAAAGCCTTTCCTTTGCTCTTGCTAGCAGTTGATTAGAGTCGATTAAATTTCCATGACAGGTGTCAGGGTCTCAGGCAGTGGGAGAATTGTTGGGTATCAGTAAATGGAAGAATTGTTGCACAGTGGCATTACATTGGAAAATTAGTACAAATTGCCTGTTCATTAAAGAATTTGAGCAGAACACCGCTAATTGGAAGAATAGGGGCAGGGAATCATTGA
>NW_025159646.1:0-1519 GCF_004010195.1 Chiloscyllium plagiosum
ATAACCTCTATGTTTCCTTTCACAATTCCTGTGCAACGGGCACAAGGCTGTAAAAGATCTGCTCCAATTGCTGCGTAAGAGGCATAAGTGTCTGATTGGGCTCATTCTGTTCCTGCTTTACACTTCCTGGTATTCTTACATTGTGTCCTGCTCCTGTTCCTGACCAAGTCGCTGAAGATCTCAATGGCCACTTCCTGTTGCTCAATGACAGGTTTGGGGACTTATGGAATCTCCCTGCTCAAATGTCACTTTTCAAGGGCTGAACTATACAGGCCAGTTGTGTTGCCCACACTGGGTAGGTCAGAGGTTAGCACTGCTGCCTCACTGCACCAGAGATCCTAGTACAATTTCAGTATTCAGTTTCCTCCCACAGTCCCAAGATATGCAGATAAGGTGGATTGGCCAAGCTAAATTACCCATAACGTTTGGGGATGTGGAGGCCAGTTGCATTAGTCATGGAAAATGCCAGGTTACAAGATTGGGTGGGGTGGGTGGTGGGATTAGATGGGATGGTCTTCGGAGGATCAGTGTGGAGTTGATGAGCCAAATGGCCTGCTTCCACACTGCAGCGATTCTATGATTAACACCTTCGTTGCAGAAATCAGCTGAGGGAATAATCTTTGAGTTCATTCCCACTTCCTTTCCCCGGTGAGGAGATTAAATCTGTGTGCACTACTCCAGATGTGATCTCACTAAGACCCTGTACAGCAGCAGGAACACTTTACCACCCTGCTGTAAAGTTCCCACCCAGGTTAGAGCAGTCTCAGCTGTTTGTGGAATACACAGCTTTGCTAAAAGATCATTGTCCTTCTCTACTCCACCAGCATAACGGGAGATCTGGAGACAATATCAGAATGACGCTTGAGAAGAACGGGGAAGATGTGGTGAGATAATAACCATGTTGAGCTATGCCACGCCAAACATCTTGTCTGAATCTACCATTAACCTCGCCAGAGCCCACGTCACTCAGGTTCCACAGAATCTGTTGAGGTGGATCTTAGAAACAGCAAGGAGAAGCAAACTTTCATGAGAGTTATGTGTCAAAGTGACAGCTGCAATACAATTGTTGGGTATGCTATAAAACAGGAAAATAGACATACAGGTTTGTGAGTAATAATGGACAGCTTCAAGTTACATCTCACCAGTGTTTACCCAAGTGAATGTTAATGCTGGGAAAACGGATATCATGAGCATGTCTGAGATGGGTTGCTTTAGTAGTCAATTGAGCACCGAGCTGTTGATCAGGCAATTTTGGAGTTGGTGTGTGATCAGAAGAGCAAATCGAAGACTTTGCTGTAGAGGAGCTTTGGGGAATAGTGATCTTAATATATTGAATTTTACATGACGGCTGAATACAAACAGTTTTTTTAATATTACGGGCACATACCTGAGTCGTGCAAGCCACTAAGATACGAGAATAAACTTGGCTTTAGTGAATTTGAAATGTACATGAACGTGACTTAATGAAAGACAGGAAATGTCTGCGTTTTACAGAAACATTGTAAGGTCTACAATGTAC
>NW_025159647.1:0-1519 GCF_004010195.1 Chiloscyllium plagiosum
GGATCAAAATCAACAGAGTTGTTATTATGAGTGACCTTAAGTTCCCCACTATTGATTAGTGCCTCCTTAACGCAGATTGTCTGGATTCTGTCATTTGTGTTACGTGTATCCAGGAAGTATTTCTGACTCAATGTGTAGTTCTGCGCACCGTGGAGAAGGGGTATGGTGGGTGGTACATATTAGTTTTGGTACTGGACAACGAACCAAGCCAGGTGTTAGATCTCACAGTGGGAAAGAATTTGATGACAGTAACCACAACTGCATCGCATTTACCAAAACCATGGAGGGAGATAGGTTCCGACATTACACGAAAGGAGGGAAAATTACATTGCTATTTGACAAGTGTTGTGGATAATCATTTGGGAAGAATTGTTCTACGGGAAATGCACAAAAGAAGTGTGGAGGCTGTTGTGGAGTATTTGTTGCGAGTGTTGAATACATTTGTCCCACTGAGACAGGCAAGGAATGGTAAAATGAAGGAACCTTGGACGACAAGAGCAAAGGAACTTCTTTACAAAAGAAAGAAGGAAGTGTAGGTAAGGTCGAAGAAGGTAGAATCTGACACAAATTTAGACGATTATAAGGTAGACAGGAATGACCTCTAAAATTGACTGAGAAGAGCAAGGATGGGGCACGAAAAAGCCTAGGCAAGAATGATTAAGGAATGCCCAAAGGCGTTCTCCATGTACGTGAGGAGTAAAATAATTTTAAGACAGACAGTAGGGAGCAAGAAGAAGGCATAATATAGGACGAGACGTGGAGGCTCAGTCAGGGCGGTTGAGAGTTACAATTAGACAAGAATGATCTGAACAGAGACTGAGGAAAAGCAGGAGGGGGCATGAGAAGTCGTTGGCTGACAGGATCAATGAAAGCCCTAAAGATTTATACAGGTATTTCAGAACTAAAAATAAATACGAGAGAATAATTAGGGCCAGTCAAGTATAGTTTTGGAAAATTGTACGCGGAGTCCGATAAGATATGGGAAGCCCTAATTAAATAAACTTCATCTGTTTTCACACTGGAAGAAGACATTAGAGTCGAGAAGAATACGAAGATGCCGGCTACTAGACTACACGTGATTGAGTGCCACGAGGAGGAGATATTGGCAATTCCTGAGAGTGTTAAAATAGGTAAGTCACCGGGCTGGATCCCATTATTCCTGTAATTTTCTGGGAAGCCAGGGAGAAGATTGCAGAACCATTGGCTTTGATCTATATGTCGCCATTGTCTACAGGAAGATGCGTAGAAAACTGTAGGATAATAAAATTTGCTCCCTTGGTCAAGAAAGGGATAAGACGCTACCTGAAAAGCTTACACCAGTGAGCCTGACTTCGGTTGTGGGTAAAGTGTTGGAAAATATTATAAGAGATGGCATTTATAACCATCTCGAGAGGAATATGTTCATTAGAGATAGTAAAAACGGTTTTGCGAAGAGTAGGTCGTGTATCACCAATCTTTTTGAATTATTTTAGAGAGCAAATAAACAGGTGAATGAGGGTAAAGCAGTTGATGTGCTGTG
>NW_025159648.1:0-1519 GCF_004010195.1 Chiloscyllium plagiosum
AAGGGCCTGTTTCCACATTGTAAAGTAATCTAAATCTAAATAACTCTGCTGCAAATGATAACTGACAGCGTCCCATGTTTGAATCAACCTATTTCAGCACAGTAGTAGTGACATAAAAGGATGGAAGATGTATGTGTGAAAGGTAGACATATGTCAAGATCAAGTTTTTTTTAATTCACTCATAGGATGAGGGCATCGCTGACTAGGCCAGCATTCATTGCCCATCCCTAATTACCCAGATGACAGTTAATAGTCAGCCACTTTGCTGTGGGTCTAGAATCACATGTAGGCCAGCCCAGGTAAGGATGGCAGTTTCCTTCCCGAGGGGACCAGATGGGTTTTTCCAACAATCAACAATGGATTCAGTCATCATTAGACTCTTAATTCCAGCTTTTTTTTATTGAATTCAAATTCTATCATCTGCCGTGGCAGGATTCGAACAGAGGTCACCAGAACATGATCTGGATTAACAGTCCAGCAATAATACCGCTAGGCCATCACCTCCCATGGCCGTCTCATTGGTTCCCTCACAAGTAAAGTTTAGAACTTGGCCAGTTTGTTCAACTGTGACACTACTAAGCAACTGTTGGTGATGGACCTCCTGTGCTTAATATCTTCTACTGAAGTGCCCTGATTCTTCCTTACTTACCTAATTCAAGTAGGACATCCACCTGGAAACCAGTTTATCAGACAGCTATGAGAACAGTTACATTTTAAGGAATATCTTGGAGGAGGAGGAGGAGAGAGAAGGCAAATATTTAGGAAAGCCTCATCAGTGGAAGACACAGCTGCAAATGAAAAAGGATATAAATTGGCAATGTTCAAAGGGTCAGAATAGGAGTTAATATATCCCAGAGATTCTAGGGCAGAAGGAAATTCTAGGGATGAGGCTGTCGAGACACTAGAAAACATGGATGAGAATTTAAAATTAAGGAATCGCTGGGCCTGGAACCACACAAGTCAGTGAGAAGAGTCAGGAAGGAACTGAAGCAAATTACATTTACCAGGGAAGTAATACTGAGTAAACTGTTGGAACTCGAGTTTTTAAGACCCCAGGTCCTGCTTGATTTCATCCTAGAGTCTTAAAAGTAGTTAGTGAGATAATTGATGCATTTGTTTTAATTTTCCAAAACTCACTTGACTTGGGGGAAGGTATTCAAAAAAAGGAGACAGAAAGCAGGGAACTACAGGCCTATTGTGTAAAATGTTTTCTTATTGTGTAAACATGGTGTAAACTCTCTCATATATCTACTGTAGGGGAGATAATTAGACGCTATCATTAAATGTGTTTTAACTTGATTATGTTTAAGGTAGGAGAAAGTGAGGTCTGCAGATGCTGGAGATCAGAGCTGGAAATGTGTTGCTGGAAAAGCGCAGCAGGTCAGGCAGCATCCAGGGAACAGGAGAATCGACGTTTCGGGCATAAGCCCTTCTTCAGGAAATGTTTAAGGTAATCAGGCAGAGCCAAAATAGTTTTGTAAATTGCATATCATGTTTAACTCATTTACTGGAATTCTTT
>NW_025159649.1:0-1519 GCF_004010195.1 Chiloscyllium plagiosum
ATCCCTCCCATCTCCTGTGGTTCCACACATAGGCAGCCTTATTGATCTTTAAGGTGCCATATTCCCTCCCGAGTTATATTTTATTTTGCCATTAAAGGATGTGTAGAGTAGCTTCAATGCCTTGGTATCCATATTTCTAAAGCCATCTCATGTCCACATTTTTCTGGCCCGATTTCCGCATTGACTATGCACTTACTGCCCTTACACTCCTCTCGGGATTTACTTGATTTCAGCTCTGTTTATCTGACATATGCCTCCTTCCTTACCTTGACAAGAGCACCAATATATCTAGCCATCCAGCACTCCCTGCACCCACCAGCCTTGCCCATCTCACTGATAGGAACTCGTTGGCTCTGGACACTCTGAATCCAAGTTATGATGGCATTGCATTTTCCAACCATCCCCTTACCTGTAAACAGGGTATCCCAATCAGCCTTTCACAGGACTCGCCTAACACTTTCAAAAAACTGGCCTTATTCAAGGTTAGTACTTTAATGTTTACATCAGGTCTTTCCTATTCCATAACTGGTTTAAAACTTATATTTATGTGTAACAGACTTGAAATGTTAAATAAACACTTCCTGTAACAGGCTAGAGAGGCAGAATGGCCTCCTCCTATCCCTCTGTAATAGACTGGAAAGGCTGAATGACCTCTTCCTGTCCCCCTGTAAAAGACTCAAGAGGCTTAATGGCCTTTTCTGTTTCCCTTAATGGGCTCGAGATGCTGAATGACATCGTCCTGTGCCTGTGTAACAGACTGGAGACATTAAATAACACAGCAACCTGTGGATTATGATCAGCCTGTAAACTAATGGAGGCCCATCTCAGTTACAGAAACACAAACAACACAATGTACTCCAGATTCCCTCTCAGGAACACCTCACACAGCGAAAAATCTGTCTGTTTTGAATGATTCTGTTGGCAAAATGTGCCAATATTCCACCTTTTCAAGTAGCAACAGTTTAATGTGGTGTGAATAGTGTTCTGCTATCTCTCTGTAAGAGGCCCATAGGGACAGAATTGCTTCGCCCTGTTCCTGAGCAGCAGTCTCAATGTACTGTCTCAAGGTTATGAAAGGATTGAATAACAGGGCACTTAAAACCAGGAGTAGCCTCACCATACGTTTTGATAAGGTATCTAGAAACTTGCCCACCCGACTTTTTTCTGCAGCCGATCTGTTATTTTACAACCGCCTCCTTTAATAAACAAAATGGGACATATATAGACCCCTGCAGTGTTATATTAATATTCTCATGAACAAAGAAAAATAAGATTTTAAAAGATTGAAAGATTTATGATCCATCACTCAGCAACCCTCATCCATTCCATCCAAACCCAGTAAATGATCCCTTTTATAGTGATATGTAAAGTAATGTTTGGAACTGGTGAACTGAGCCTGTTTGTTCAGTGACTGTGATTAATGCCAGTCTCCATGGATTCTAATTATCCCAGTGGAGTCTGTCGATCTTTTAATGATAAATGGGCGCCGTTGAATGTGTTATCTCATAACATGTGCGGG
>NW_025159650.1:0-1519 GCF_004010195.1 Chiloscyllium plagiosum
AGCAGTACGGTATCTGGCAGAGCAGTGCCGTATTAGGCAGAGCAGTGCCGTATCAGGCAGAGCAGTGCCGTACTGTGAAGAGCAGTGCGGTATCAGGCAGAGCAGTGCGGTATCAGGCAGAGCAGTGTGCCGTATCAGGCAGAGCAGTGCAGTATCAGGCAGAGCTGTGCCGTACCGGGCAGAGCAGTGCGGTATCAGGCAGAGCAGTGCGGTATCAGGCAGAGCTGTGCCGTATCAGTCAGAGCAGTGCGGTATCAGGCAGAGCAGTACCGTATCCGGCAGAGCAGTGCCGTATCAGGCAGAGCAGTGCCGTACCGGGCAGAGCATTGCAGTATCAGGCAGAGCAGTGCCGTATCAGGCAGAGCAGTGCCGTATTCGGCAGAGCAGTGCCGTATCAGGCAGAGCAGTGCCGTACTGTGAAGAGCAGTGCAGTATCAGGCAGAGCAGTGCGGTATCTGGCAGAGCAGTGTGCCGTATCAGGCAGAGCAGTGCCGTATCAGGCAGAGCAGTGCAGTATCAGGCAGAGCAGTGCCGTACCTGGCAGAGCAGTGCAGTATCAGGCAGTGTAGTGCCGTATCAGGCAGAGCAGTGCGGTATCTGGCACAGAAGTGCTGTATCAGGCAGAGCAGTGCGGTATCAGGCAGAGCTGTGCCGTACCGGGCAGAGCAGTGCGGTATCAGGCAGAGCAGTGCGGTATCAGGCAGAGCAGTGTGGTATCAGGCAGAGCAGTGCCGTATTAGGCAGAGCAGTGCGATATCAGGCACAGCAGTGCCGTACCGGGCAGAGCAGTGCAGTATCCGGCAGAGCAGTTTGGTATCAGGCAGAGCAGTGCGGTATCAGGCAGAGCAGTGCCGTATCAGGCAGAGCAGTGCGGTATCAGGCAGAGCAGTACCATATCAGGCAGAGCAGTGCCATATTAGGCAGAGCACTGCTGTACCAGTCAGAGCAGTGCGGTATCAGTCAGAGCAGTGCCGTACCGGGCCGAGCAGTGCCGTATCAGGCAGAGCAGTGCCATCTCAGGCAGAGCAGTGCCGTACTGGGCAGAGCAGTGCGGTATCAGGCAGAGCAGTGCCGTATCAGGCAGAGCAGTGCCGTACCGGGCAGAGCAGTGCTGTATCAGGCAGAGCAGTGTGGTATCAGGCTGAGCAGTGCCGTAACAGGCAGAGCAATGCCGTATCAGGCAGAGCAGTGCGGTATCAGGCCGAGCAGTGCTGTAACGGGCAGGGCAGTGCGGTATCAGGCAGAGCAGTGCGGTATCAGGCAGAGCAGTGCGGTATCAGGCAGAGCAGTACGGTATCAGGCAGAGCAGTGCCATATCAGGTTGAGCAGTGCCGTACCGGGCAGAGCAGTGCGGTATCAGGCCGAGCAGTGCCGTACTGGGCAGAGCAGTGCCGTATCAGGCCGAGCAGTGCAGTATCAGGCAGAGCAGTGCCGTATCAGGCAGAGCAGTGCAGTATCAGGCAGAGCAGTGCGGTATCAGGCAGAGCAGTGCAGTATCAGGCCGAGCAGTGCTGTAACG
>NW_025159651.1:0-1519 GCF_004010195.1 Chiloscyllium plagiosum
AGAAAGAAAAACAGAGTTGCTGAAAAAGCCATTGCTTTAAAACATCCAAATCTCTTCAGTGAAACGTTTCCCCTTCATCAGCCCGGTCCTGAATGTTTTACCTCCCATTGACCTCTCTGATATATACTGCAAGGAAAAATTCCATCTCCCCGACATTCTCTGCCTCTCCCCCGACCGGTGCTCTGACTTCTTGCAAACCAGTTATGTAAGTTGACAAAAAAAATCACCAACTCATGCAGTCATCCTTCTGCAGTGTGAGCAGTTTTTTTTTAAAAAAAACAGCTGAATAAGTGCTGTAATACTGAATCCAGATCCTTCAGCCGTTCCAGCAGCTGGCACACAATTGTATATGCAGACAAATGCTGATTTCAGTGACAAAACTTGCCTGTTCAATTGCAAGCCTGGTAAACGTGACAGCCTAAACTGTGATGGAGATGGAAAACCGTGCCTTCTAAATCTAAGGCGGTCTCGAAAAAGCATGATTGATACGATATGTGACCATGATTTTGCTTCATTCAGAGTACAAGAAAGTGAAAGTAAGTTTCTGGTGGGCAGGCAGTTATGGTAAGATAACGTACAGGCCCCTCGTGAAAACACCACACAGTAGTGCAGAGATTGCCATTACCGACCATAGCAATCACATACTGCCGCTCCATTACCCACATTGTTCTTTGGGTTGGAGAGTTCTTTTCAAAACAAACAGCTTTAGGGGAAGACATCAAGGAAGCTTGAATTCAAAATTGCTTGCAAATTTGGGTTACTTATTCCTGATCATTTTAGTCTCTTAAAATGAATATATTCAAGAAATATGTATCCCATCACAGACTCACACTTATCGCCAGCTATAGTGTCCTATGAAAGGGGTTGAAGAATAAAATCAGTATTTGATTGCAGTATCCGTCTGGATTGTAAGAACTTTAACAAAAGCAGCTGAACTCAAGCTGCACGATTGAATCTTCAGAGTTTTCAGCCATTCAAGCAGCTAGATTAGATTACTTACAGTGTGGAAATAGGCCCTTCGGCCCAACAAGTCCACACCGACCCGCCGAAGCGCAACCCACCCATACCCCTAACCTAACACTACGGGCAATTTAGCATGGCCAATTCACCTGACCACCAGTTGCCTAAGGCGGGAATTGAACCCAGGTCTCTGGCGCTGTGAGGCAGCAGTGCTCACCACTGTGCCACGTTCCGCACATCGATAATACTCAATAGCTGGCACTCAATAGTAGCTGGAGGCAAATGCGAACATACGGATTTAATTTATCTTGCCTGACCAGTTACAGGCATGGCAAGTTTGACAATCCAAACTGCTTGGGATATGGAAAATATAGTTCTCCAGGATTGTTTGCAATAACAACAAAATATGTTTGATCTTTTATTTAATTCGTGCTTCATTTGATATTATATTCGCCAAGGCAATTTCTGGAGAACAAGCAGTTCCTGTGAAGTTATGTATTAATTTCCTTCTGCATCCAGGAACCAGGTAGCAGGCCCGAGTTACCACACTCAGCTTAAC
>NW_025159652.1:0-1519 GCF_004010195.1 Chiloscyllium plagiosum
TTATTGCTATCTCTGTCGATACTATTGGTTACTTCAGCTAGTTGGAATGCTGAACTTCTGCTGGAATTATCTCTCCTTTCTGCACAGGAGCATGCAGTTATAATTCCAGCTTCTCTGTTAATTCTTGCAAGTCGGTCTTATTCACTTTTTGCAAAACTCCCAAAGTCACTGCATCGACATCTTGAAAAATTCTGGCTACTGAAAGATCCATTACTATCATAAGCGTTGTCTACCCAACCAAGCCAACAAAATAAAGCCACAGCAGCTACCACTTGCTGTTTAACATCCCGCAAAGAGTCCACAATCTCGTACAAAATAGACCAGACGACTCAAAACATTCTTAAGCAGGCAACCTTAGGCCATAAGTTTGGAAATTAAAGTGAAAATTACCAGGAGTAAGACAGCCAAGTTGATTGCTAGATTTTAAAACAGGTAAGAATGTATTCACACAATTACACAATAAAGCACAAAGAACAGAATAAAGAATCCCTACTGAACACAACCTATCCAACTCGAATTAATTGTGCTGTTCCAAATATACACAACAGTCCCAATCAGCAAAATCTCTTTAAAAACCAGGATAAATGGAACACGTGCTTACAGGTTGAAGTTGAAGTCAGAAAAGAGAGAGAGTTTCCACACAGTTCCAGTGGACCTTCCAACCAATTCAAGACTGAACTAAAATTGCTCATCTCATCTCAGCTAGCTGGAGAGCTGAACACCCCCTTTTCACTATACAGGCCACTTCTAAAACATGACCACTTTAGCCTGAAGTGTCATCAGTTAACAGGTAAAGAAAAGACCACTCTAAAAACTTTTCATTTCTGAACCAAACCAGAGTGATTGGACTCCGGCCCGGTTTATTGCCTCTCTAAATGTAATGAAAGACAGAGTCTTCTTGAGCTGAGGCACAGCTTTTTGGAAAAAAAGACGATAGTTCTGACACTTTGCTGATTTTCTGTTTTTCTTTCAGTCGACACTTAATATTGACACAAAGAAAGGCATTAGTAGAACAGATTATGCCATCATCAACGTGTGTTTATTTTGTGACCTTACTGTGCATCTAGCTCTTCTACAGCTCCAGCAGTATCACACCTCACTGGCAATTCATTTCTCTCCCAAGTCACAGTAGGAAAGTTTCACCTTTTATTTCCCTGTTTTCACATTTCTCCTTACCGCCACCGGTCACTCCTTTTTTTCATGTGATTGTATCTCTCTTTTTCTTCATAACTATGTCAGTTTCTACCCATACGTGTCTCTACGTATGTTTTAGGCCTCTCTTTCAGTCTGTCTCCCTATCTCCTTCGTCCTGCTTCCACACCATTTTCCTGGATGATTTTCATTATAAATCCCTTTCTGTATCCTAACGTTTCATGAGTTAATTCTCTGTCTGCTTCCCCATCTTTCCCTCATGCTGTCTCTCCCTCTCTCTTTCCCCGATACATTCAACTGCCTCGGATATTTAAATAGTAATTTTATTTTATTTACTTGTGGATCTAGTACTTACCATGATTAGTAA
>NW_025159653.1:0-1519 GCF_004010195.1 Chiloscyllium plagiosum
GTTAGTGTGAAGGAAAGTGCTGATACAAGTAAGGAACACTGAATGACTGGAGATGTTGAGGTTGTCACCAAGAGAAATGGAGCACATGTCACATATGGCCAGCTGGGATAAAGGAATCCATTGAAGAACATTGCGGGTGGAGGAATACATTTAAGTGGGAAATCAGGAGGGCCCAAAGGGAACAACAGAAAGCTCTGGCAGATCAAACTGAGGAAAATATAAGTATATTAACAACAGAAGATTAAATACGGACAGAATATGGTTCCTTAATGATCAATGGGGCCAACCAAGTGTGGAACCAGAGGAGATAGCTGAGATCCTAAACGAAACTTTCACGTTTCAACTTACTGTTAAGAAAGACTGGCAAAGTCAGGGAAATAAACAGTGATGTCTTCAAAAGAGTCCACATTACAGAACAGGAGGTACTGGAGGATTTAAAATGCATAAAAGGTAGACGAATCCCTGGGAACTAATCAGGTACATCCCTGGATAATGTGGGAAGCTCAGGAAGAAATTGTGGGGTCCCAGAAAGAGTTTTTTCTATGACTGACAGCTACGGGTGATGAGCTGGAAGCCTGGAGTGTGGCTGATGTTGTGCCAATATTTAGGAAAGTCTGCAGGGGAAAGCCAGGGACATAAACACCAATTAGCTTGATGTCAGTGGTGCGTAAGTTGTTGGGAGTGATTCTGATGAACAGGAGTTACATGCATTTACAAAGCAAGGATTAATTGGGGATAGTCAGCACAGCTTTGGAGTATTACATAGAATTCTGATCATCCTGATTTAGGAAGCATTATCTGAAATTGTAATTGTAGCAAAGATTGACGAAGATGTTACTGATGCTGGAGAGTTTGGCAGAATCCGAGGATCTGGATAAGCTGGAAAGCAACATGAGGTAATGAGATAGCTTTGGCAGATAAGGTTAAGGAGAATGCAAAGAGTTTTCTATAGCATACAAGGACAAAAAAACAAATGGAGAGACAATAGGGCCACTCAAAGATCAGTGAGGCCATCCATATGTGGAACCACAGGAGATGGGCACGACCCTAAATGAATACTTCATGTCACAACGCACTGTGGACAAAGACTAAGAAACAAAGGGAAAGAAATAATGATGTCTTGTAAAGAGTTCCCATTACAGAAGAGGTCTTAGAACACAAAGATAGAGAAAGCCCCAGGTCCTGAACAAGTGTATCCCAGAACATTGTGGCAAAGTAGTGGCAGGGACACAAGCAGAAATGTTTCTATCATTGTCCTTCGTATTCCATTGGGCGTAGGCGGCTGAGGGGTATTCGTATAAAGGTTTAGAAAACCATGAGGGATACAGGTAAGTTGATTAGCCAACATCTTTACCCCAGGGTAGTGGAGTCCATAACTAGATGGGATTGAAGTGCATAAGGAGGACGTGTTAGCAATTCTGCAAACTGTAAAGATAGCTAAGTCCCCTGGGGTAGATAGGATTTATCCTCGTATTCTCTGCGAAGACAGGAAGGAGATTGCTAAGTCATTGGCTTTGAT
>NW_025159654.1:0-1519 GCF_004010195.1 Chiloscyllium plagiosum
CAGGACCTTTCTCCCAGTCCCTGGTGCTCGAAGCGTGTTTCCCAACCTCCTGCTTGGGGCCTTACGAAAATCCAAGTACATCCCATCCTCCAGTTCTCCATTATCTACGTTACAAGTAATAGCTTCAAAAATCTCCAACAGATTTGTCAAACATTATTTCCCTTTCACACATCCGTGTGGACCCTGTCCAAACAAATGTTATTTTCGAAGTGTTCAGTTATCACATTCTTTCAAATCGATTCTCGTATTTTCGCTCCTCCTGGTCTAACGCTAACAGGTTTGTAGTTTTCTGTTTTCTCTCTTTCTCCCTTCTTCATTGTTGGGGAATATATTTCTGAGTGGTTTCAGCTACTGCTTGGATAACAGTGGTGAGGATTGTGGGAATGATGATGTCAGGGAAAGGTTACTAGACGAGTCATCCAGAGGTCTCAGTCAATGCAGGATGTGGGTTTAAATCCCAGTACAGATGTGAAAATTAAATCCAATTAATTAACAAATACATTTGGAATCAAAAGCACGTCCCAGTAATGGTGACCATGGAACTATCAGGTTGTCACTAATGCTGTTCAGGGAAGGAAATCTCCCATCATTCCCCAGTCTGGCTGATATGTGACTCCACATTGGCTCATGTGAAATGGCCCAGTAAGGTGAACCAAACAGCCCCTCCATTGTAATGACTGTGCACAGGAAAGGGAAATGGTGAACCAGGAAGAGCAGTCCATCACACACAATACAGGAAGTTTCCCACAATTTGGACAATGACAGATATGCCCTGACAAAGGACAGAAAGGGCCGGACAAATCCATCCCAATTAATTCCCACCCGATCAGTCTGCTCTCAATCGTCTGTGAAAGTGATGGTCATGGTGTTAATGTCGATATCAGCCGGCATTTGCAAAGGAATAGACAAACAGGCTGGGACAGACAGATTATTGATCAGTCAGGAATCAAGGGTATCAGGAAAGCAGGAAAGTGGAGTTGAGGATTATCAGACCAGCCATGATCACATTGAATAGTGGAACAGACTTGATGGGCTGAATGGCTTCCCTTCGCTCCTCCATCTTATGGTCTTAGTTTAACCACAAAACATGAGTCAAATAAGAGATGAGCCATCACCAACCTAGTGCCAAGGGGCGGCTCCACACGGAAACAGATGAGAACGAGCTGCTCCTTTTTGGCTGGAGAATGGAAGAATGGTGACACCAGAAAAAGTAATGGCAAAACTTTAAGGAGCTGGAGGAAAATACCCCGTGTTTCTGAAACACTGCAAATTGCAAATGGTGGAGCATATCCCAACCCAAATTACTGAGTGCAGTGGGATGTCCAGTGGGCACCCCCCTGTGTACTAAAGTGGAACAGGCCGGATTGTTCAGTTTGTGATGAAAGGTGTGTGATGACGGAGCTTAAAGATGACCAAGGTCAGTCTTTCTGGTACCATGATTTAAATCCAGGATGTGCTTCCTGGGGAGTCAGGTTTGTTTGAACTAAGATGGGCAGAGGGGTTTTATGAGTGGAAAGAG
>NW_025159655.1:0-1519 GCF_004010195.1 Chiloscyllium plagiosum
ATCACCCCTGTACTCAGTGACCTACTCTGGTTTCTAATTTTCTTACTCTCAGTCTGCTGAGGGTCGCTCCCCGGGTCAACCTTCTAATCTGACAACATTCTGCAAAACAAATTAACTGATTTTAATTCAATTGTTTAATTAATCTGAATCTTTTACCTTGTGTAATACCATCTTCTGTGTTTAACGGGAATATGTTTCCCTCTGTTTCTCACCCTGAACATGATTAAGAGCTCTGCAATGTCAGCGATACTAGCCTTATGTAGTTTCAGAGTCAATGAATATTCAACACATTGTATGTTTCCTCTTTTGGTTTGATGCCTTATCACTCATGGCTGCCTTGTCCTCCCATGAGTATGTTTCATCTCCTTTGGGATGAATTTCTAATATCCTCCGAATTATCCATAGATAATTGGCTGCTCCATCGTCAGCCCTGCTCGGCTCCCTCCATAGATAATTGGCTGCTCCATCGTCAGCCCTGCTCGGCTCCCCCTTTCAATTAACTCTGGTCAGATCCTGCCACATGCCTTTGTAATTATGTTGCTCACTTATAATCATATTAATTCGAGAAAAGAACAATAGGTATAAACCGAAAGAAGGAGTTTTGAGAGAAGGGACGCGGAGAATGTCTTAACTAGATACAAAGAGAGAACGGGAGAGAGGATATAGATGAGGAAATGTGAAAAACGACAAAACTAGATTATTGAAAGAAGTAGATGTACATCCCTCAATTTTTGGCAATGCCTGTGTGCTATGGTCCTTTGCACAGTGCATGTACAACAGAGCAATGTGTTCAAATGCTGGGTCTGATGCCAGAATTTTAATCTCCAATAATATGACAGACACTAACTTTGGAAAGAACCAGCAGGCCAATATATTGAAGTCCCAGTAGAAAGGGGATTAACTGAAATAAGGGATACCAGAAGCAAGAATTTATAACACACATCCTGATAAGAATGAGAGATTAGAATCAGAATTCCAGAAAAGGAGGGAAATTGAGAGAAGGGGAACATATCACATTAGATGAGCATCAAATAATGTTTTATACAATTTATATGTCATGTGCATCATTTTTCGATAACTGAGTCTCCGTTGTTCATTTAGATTGTTGTGCACATATGAAAAATGTTACTTATCTGCACACACATTCATTCAACAGTGTATATAAAATCATTTTTCCGCCATTGAAATGGTCCTGTTGTCGTGTTACTAGGATACATGAACACCAACTGACCACTAAAAGACATGGCCCACTATCGCTATGTTCCATACATGCAGACAAAGAAGAGCACCACTTTGATTGAGACAACAAACACACATATGAAGACAAGCAAGGTCGTTCTTAGAGGAATGGCTTTCGAACCAGAAGTCCATCAATGAACGCATCAATTTAGATCTCCTGTTAAAACAAAAACTGGAAATGACATCACCCATCGTAAGAAACCGATACCTATAAATAGAGAGGTAGGACATACCACCAGCGCTTCAGCCGAGACTCTCAGCGATGATGTTACCTAGTCAT
>NW_025159656.1:0-1519 GCF_004010195.1 Chiloscyllium plagiosum
TGGGTGGGTCCCGAACCAGAGGACACAGCTTAAAGATAAGGGGTAGGTCATTTAGATGAGGAGAAACTTCTTCACCCAGAGAGTGGTGGGTGTGTGGAATGCTCTGCTCCAGAAGGCAGTGGAGGCCCAGTCTCTGGATTCGTTTAAGAAAGAGTTGGATAGATGTCTCAAGGATAGTGGAATCAAGGGTTATGGAGATAAGGCAGGAACAGGATACTGATTGAGGATGATCAGCCATGATCATAATGAATGGTGGTGCAGGCTCGAAAGGCAGAATGGCCTACTCCTGCACCTATTGTCTATTATCTTTTGTATCAGCCTGAATGATACAGCAGAAGGACCTTGTCAAAGGCCTTGCTTAAGTCCATATAAACAACATCTACCATCTTGTCCTCATTAATCATTTTGCCACTTTCTGAAAAAATGCAATCAAGTTTGTGAGACACAGCCTTCCCCACACAATGCCATACTGCTTATTGCTAATATGTTTCCATATCTTTACAAATGGGAGTAGGTTCTATCCTTAAGAATCTTCTCCAATAATTTCCCTACCATTGACGGAAGGCTCACAGCTCTATAATTTCCTAGATTATCCTTGTTGCACTTCTTAAACAAAGGAACAATGTTGGCCAGACTTCAGTTCTGCGGGACCTCTCCTGTGGCTAAAGAAGATACAAGGGTTTCGTACAAGGCCCCAGCAATTGCCTCACCTGCCTCTCTCAGCATTTTGGAATAAATCCCAACAGGTCCCGGGGAGTTGTCTATCTTAATGCTTTTCAAAACACCAAACACCTTATTTTTATATTGATATGCCCTAGAATGTCAACATAGCACTCTCTAGACTCACCACCTACCATGTCCTCCTTTGTGAGTACTGATGCAAAGTATTCATTAAGGACCTCTCCCACTTTCTCTGGCTCCACATGTAAATTCCCTCCTGTGTCCTTGAATAGATCTGTCCTTTCCCAAACCAACCCCTGCTCGTAACATAAATATAAAATGCCTTGTGATGATCCTTAATCCTATTTGCCAAAGACATTTAATGGCCCCTATTTGCCCTCCTTGTTTGAGTGAAGACTTGTGAAACTGCTTTCTGCAGATTGCCATGTATTTTCAATAAAGATCAAAGTAAAAGCTTCAACGTTTTTTGTAGGAATTTTACTACAACTGCTTTTCAGAATTGTGCCTTTATGTGCTCCTTATCTACTGACTATAGAACAGAAACTACATATTACAGAAAATTTACAGCACAGAATCAGGCCACTAGGGTCAAATCTGAACTGGTATTTAATCTCTATGAGCTACCTCAAATCTGTCAAATACCCTTCTACTTTTTCCCTTCTACACTTTCCTTGCTTTGCTATTAATCTAAGATCCATATTGTCAATCACACCCTGACAAAGGAAATAAATCCTTTATTTAACTATCCTACCGAGTTTTGAAAACCAGCAGACAAAACACGCCCAGAAACCCCAGCCACTCTCCCGTACATCAAAGACATCTTGGAAATGACTGCCAG
>NW_025159657.1:0-1519 GCF_004010195.1 Chiloscyllium plagiosum
ATAATTTCCCTGCCCCCAGCTATAACTCTTGCAGGGTGGCTAAAGATTAGATTAGATTACTTACAGTGTGGAAACAGGCCCTTCGGCCCAACAAGTCCACACCGACCCACCGAAGCGCAACCCAGACATACCTCTACATTTACCCATTAAACTAACACTATGGGGAATTTAGCATGGCCAATTCACCTGACCCGCACATCTTTGGACTGTGGGAGGAAACCGGAGCACCCGGAGGAAACCCACGCAGACACTGGGAGAATGTGCAAACTCCACACAGTCAGTTGCCTGAGTTGGGAATTGAACCCGGGTCTCTAACGCTGTTAGGCAGCAGTGCTAACCACTGTGCCACCGTGCCGCCCACAAAGATACCTTCCTATCAAAGTGTCCTCACTCTCCACTTCCTATACCAGTCGCAGCCATCCCTCCTGTTGAGGTCATTGGCCTGATCGGGGCTGCCAACCTTCTAATGGGACCAGTAAGATTGGGAGTCTGACTGTCATCCTGAACTAAACGGTGAGTGTGGAGACAGCCCTGCTTCCCAGAGTATGCTAATCCCAGGATACTGAGAGTATGCGTTGGCTCAGGAGGGATGATGGCCTAGTGGCATTATCACCACACTGTTAATCCAGAGACACTGGTATCTGGGGACCAAGGTTCAAATCCCTCAATTTGGTGGAATTTGTATTCAGGCAAAAATCTGGAATTAAGAGCTGATGCTGACTGTGAAACCTTGTTGTTTGTCAGGAAAACTCCACCTGGTTCACCAACGTCCTTTAGGAAAGGAAACTGCATGCTTACATGGTCTGGCCCACATGTGACTCCAGACCCACAGCAATGTGGTTAACTCTTAAACTGGCCTAAATGAGGGATGGGCAGTAAATGCAGGCCTGGCTAGCAACACCCTCATCCGATGAATGAATAACAAGAAAAAAGGACACCCTTAGGGGCCTGCTGTCAGGGTTTGCTAGAAAATCCAGCCTTTGTGCTAACAGACCATTGTCGTCAAGAACATGGGTGAGGCCACTACAAGTCAACTTTGTTTAAGTCTTTACAGTCATCAGACAATCTGATCAGTGCCAGTTAGAACGGAGTGCCAATTCCTTAAGTACCTTGAAAATCATCGCTTTTTCAATTGCACTAATTTGATGTTCACCCCTTTAAAGCAACTCAGTAAAAATGTACTACAGCAGGCTGTGCAACAATATTAAGTCTATAACAAAATATTCATATTTGTTTATTCAAGATACCAGCTACTATTACGTAAAGTATATGAAACTTTTAATGAAGAAATGCAGATAGCAAAAGATTTTTTTTCAATTGCCTGCTGTAAATGCTATTGAAACGTATTGCTATGTTACAATGTGTGCCACCTGGCAGATCCTTATTATTATAATTCAAACAGTTCCCCTGGAAAATGATATTATTGAAGTATAAGTATAATGAGGGAACATTGTTACACCTCAGAACTTTTTTTTATTTCAAAAATATACTTTATTCATAAAATAACTTGATGGTCTGT
>NW_025159658.1:0-1519 GCF_004010195.1 Chiloscyllium plagiosum
GGAATGCAAGTAACCTTTTTTTATACAAATCTGTTGATTGTCCTTTGAAGTCTACAATTACCTAAATAGATGAAAATACTATAGGTTGCTTACAGAAACATGATTAATGTCCCTGATCTGTCTTCTTATGGGCAATCTCATTTATCCAGTGTATCTCACCAGAGACAACAAATGTAGCTGTGAATATCTGCTGCAATAACTATAAAAGTCTTTCGGCCATCTTGTGTTAGCTAATAAAACACAAGCGGCCACCTTGTCAGATGTGTAATGGGCCGCTACTATGCTCGCCCCCTCAAGGTACTTGGCCTAAACGCCAAGCAAGCCGAAGAAACAGGCTCACGATTGATGCCAAAAGGGCAAATGGAAGAATCCTTCCGTTGTAATATTTGCCTGTGTCATCGCTTTTTAATTCATCACTTGTTCTTCCACACCGTGCCACCACGATAATCAACACAATGATATTATTACGACTAATGCATGATGTACGATTCAGATTCAGGGATATATTTGGCTATTGGGTGTTCGTCCCAAATGTTAACTATCCAGGTTGGTTATTGTAAATTCCAATCTACTTCATCTGCATGAGTTCATTGGACGAATGGGTTAATCTATGCTCGACTTAGGCAAGGACTGTCTATAAATAGTAAAGCTTTGTGTCAGGCTGCTGACAACACCATTATGACCATTCAAGTTGTATGGCTGTGATTCCTTATGGTAATAGATGACTGTCAGGGCTAAATAATACGTTCATGCGAGGAGGACATTATTTTCTAAGGGCTGGTGTTCAATTTCAAAATAGATAATGCTCAGTTATTGTAAGTTACGAAATCACAAATCGTCAGACTATGAATGGTTATGTCACTTGAGCATGGAGCAAGTGAGGACTGCAGATGCTGGAGATCAGAGACTAAACGCTGGATAAGCAAAGCAGGTCAGGCAAAATCGGAGGAGCAGAGTATTGGGCGTTTTGGGCATAATTCCTGATAAAGAGCTGATGCCCAAAATGTCATCTGTCCTGCTCATCGAATGCTGCTTGGTCTTCTGTGTTTTTCAACGCCACACTTTTCGACTCACGTCATCTAACTATGATAAATGATTGCTTTCTTGATGACATCTTGATGACATTGATGTATCAATTCCCCTTCTGGTAATAGGTATTATTATCATTTGAGTCGTAGGTTATTTTAGGGATATCCAGGTCCCATCACGTTATGTCCCAATGCAATGAACACATTATCAGGAGACATATGTCTGTCCCCGTGTTTGTGGATGTGTATCATGAGCGACATAACGTCCCTTTTCATGCATATTCTCAATACTCAATAATCTGCTGATGAAGTTAAACTCTTAAGTTGTCTCAGAGTATCTTTTCTCGTACCTATTCTCTCAATTGCCTATCAGTCGCACAGTCGGGGACTTGGTGCATATCCAATTCCAACAGATTAGTACTAACCATTATCAACAGCCAGGCGGCAAAGGCTCTCTGTGTTTCTGCAATCCGTTCTTCTTTAGAAGTATT
>NW_025159659.1:0-1519 GCF_004010195.1 Chiloscyllium plagiosum
TATTGAGAATGTTTGAACTGTTACTGTACACTCTGTGATATTGAGAATGTCTGCACTGTTACTGTACATTCTATGATACTGAGAATGTGTGAACTGCTCCTGTACGTTTTATGATGTTGAGAATGTGTGAACTGTTACTGTACATTCTATGATATTGAGAATGTGTGAACTGTTACTGTACACTCCATGATATTGAGAAAGTGTGAATTGTTACAGTATGCTCGATGATATTGAGAAAGTGTGAACTGTTACTCAACGTTCTGTGATATTGAGAATGTGTGATCTGTTACTGTACATTCTGTGATATTGAGAATGTGAACTGTTAATGTATGTTCTGTGATACTGAGAATGTGTGAGCTGTTACTGTGCATTCTATGATACTGAGAATGTGTGGAATGTTAATGCACACTCTGTAGTATTGAGAATTTGTGAACAGTTACAGTATGTTCTATGACATTGAGAATGTGTGAACAGTTACTGTATGTTCTATGACATTGAGAATTTGTGAACTGTTATTGTGCATTCTATGATACTGAGAATGTGTGAACTGCTGCTGTATGTTCCACGATATTGAGAAAGTGTGAACTGTTACTGTGCATTCTATTGTACTGAGAATGTGTGAACTGCTTCTGTATGTTCTATGATATTGAGAATGTGTGAACTGCTACTGTACATTATATGATATTGAGAAAATTTGAACTGTTGCTGGATGTTCTGTGATATCAAGAATGTGTGAACAGTTACTGTATGTTCTATGATATCGAGAATGTGTGAACTGTTACTGTACGCACTGTGATATCGAGAAAGTGTGAACTGTTACTTTATGTTCAGTGATACTCAGAATGTGAGAACTGTTTTTGTAAGTTCTATGACATTGAGAAAGTGTGAACTGTTACAGTACGTTCTATGATATTGAGAAAGTGTGACCTGTGACTGGATGTTCTGTGATATCGAGAATGTGTGAACTGTTACTGTATGTTCTATTATATCGAGAATGTGTGAACTTTTACTGTGTTTTCTGTGATATTGAGAATGTGTGATCTCTTACTGTACGCTCTGTGATATTGAGAAAGTGCGAACTGTCACTGTACGCTCTGTGATACTGAGAATGTCTGAGGTGTTACTGTAAGCTCTGTGATATTGAGAATGTGTGATCTGTTACTGTACGTTCTGTGATTTTGAGAATGTGTGAACTGTTACTGCACACTCTGTGATATTGAAAATGTGTGAACTGTTACTGTATGTTCTATGATATTGAGAATGTGTGAACTGTAACTGTGCATTCCATGATACAGAGAATGATTGAAATGTTACTGTACATTCTGTGATACTGAGAATGTGTGAACTGCTAATATATGTTCTATGATATTGAAAATGTGCGAACTGTTACTGTGCATTCTCTGATATTGAGAATGTGTGAACTGACACTGTACATTCTATGATATTGAGAAACTGTGAACTGTTACTGTTTGCTCTCAGATATTTGGAAAGTGTGAACTGTTACTCTATGTTCTGTGAT
>NW_025159660.1:0-1519 GCF_004010195.1 Chiloscyllium plagiosum
GAGCTGAAAGAAGACTGAAAGAGGTTGGTGATTAATGGGAAATGTTCATCCTGGAGCTCAGTTACTAGTGGGGTACCGCAAGGATCTGTTTTGGGACCACTGCTGTTTGTCATTTTTATAAATGATCTGGATGAGGGTGTAGAAGGATGGGTTAGTAAATTTACAGATGACACTAAGGTCGGTGGAGTTGTAGATAGTGACAAAGGATCTTGTAGGTTACAGAGGGACATAGATAAGCTGCAGAGCTGGGCTGAGAGGTGGCAAATGGAGTTTAATGTGGAAAAGTGTGAGGTGATTCACTTTGGAAGGAGAAACAGGAATGCAGAGTACTGGGTTAATGGGAAGATTCTTAGTAGTGTGGATGAGCGAGAGATCTCGGTGTCCAGGTACATAGATCCCTGACTGTTCCCACCCAGGTTGATAGGGTTGTTAAGAAGGCATACAGTGTGTTGGTTTTTATTGGTTAAGGGATTGAGTTCCGGAGCCATAAGGCCATGCTGCAGCTGTACAGGACTCTGGTGCGGCCACACTTGGAGTATTGTGTACAGTTCTGGTCACCGCATTACAGGAGGGATGTGGAAGCTTTGGAAAGGGTTCAGAGGAGATTTACCAGGCCATTGCCTGGTATGGAGGGAAGGTCTTACAAGGAAAGGCTGAGGGACTTGAGGCTGTTTTCGTTAGAGAGAAGAAGGTTGAGAGGTGACTTAATGGAGACATATAAGATAATCAGAGGGTTAGACATGGAGAGCCTTTTTCCTCAGGATGGTGATGGCTAGCACAAGGGGCCATAGCTTTAAATTGAGGGGTGATAGATATAGGACAGATGTCAGAGGTAGTTTCTTTACTCAGAGAGTAGTAGGGGCATGGAATGCCCAGCCTGCAACAGACTCACCAACTTTAAGGGAATTTACATAGGCATTGGATAGTCATATGGATGAGAATGGAATAGTGTAGGTTAGATGGGCTTCAGATTGGATCCACAGGTCAGCGCAACATCAAGGGCTGAAGGGCCTGTACTGTGCTGTAATGTTCTATGTTCCGTGGTGTAAGACTCTGTGATACTGTCAGACACAATTGTCAGATGAGGTTTCTCAATCAATTACTGTCACTGCTGAGGGAGCGCCGCACTGCCGGAGGGTCAGTGCTGAGGGAGCGCCGCACTGCCGGAGGGTCAGTGCTGAGGGAGTGCCACAGAGTCGGAGGGACAGTGCTGAGGGAGTGACGCACTGTCAGAGGGTCAGTGCTGAGGGAGTGGGCACTGTCGGAGGGACAGTGCTGAGGGAGTGCAGCACTGTCAGAGGGTCAGTGCTGATGGAGTGCCGCACTGTCGGAGGGTCAGTGCTGAGGACGTGCCACACTGTCGGAGGGTCAGTGCTGAGGGAGTGGGCACTGTCGGAGGGTCAGTGCTGAGGGAGTGCCGCACTATCGGAGGGTCAGTGCTGAGGGAGTGCCGCACTGCCGGAGGGTCAGTGCTGAGGGAGTGCCACACAGTCGGAGGGACAGTGCTGAGGGAGTGCAG
>NW_025159661.1:0-1519 GCF_004010195.1 Chiloscyllium plagiosum
CTATTGAGGGAGTGCAGCGTATGTTCACGAGGTAAATTCCTGGAATGGCGGGACTACCTTACGCAGAAAGACTGGAGTGACTGGGCTTGTATACCCTTGAATTTAGAAGACTGAGATGGGATCTAATTGAAACATATTAGATTATTAAATGATTTGACACTCTGGAGGCAGGAAACATGTTTCCGCTGATGGGTGAGTGCCGAACCAAAGGACACAGCTTAAAAATACGGGGTAGACCATTTAGGAAAGAGATGAGGAGAAACTTATTCACGCAGAGAGTTGTGGATGTGTGGAATGTTCTGCCCCAGAGGTCAGTGGATGCCCAGTCTCTGGATTCATTTAAGAAAGAGTTGGATAGAGCTCTCAAGGATAGTGGAGTCAAGGGTTATGGAGTTAAGTCGGGAACAGGAAACTGATTAAGGATGATCAGCTAATATCGCATTGAATGGTGATGAATGCTCGAAGGGCAGAATGGCCGACTCCTGCACCCATTGTCTATTGTCTATCGTCTATTTGTTCCACTTCAGGTGTGTGTATGTTAAGGGCATAACTTCCATGAAATTGGAGTGGACTTTGTGGTTGAAAACAAATCCAATAGCTAACATGTTTTACAAATATAGAGAATAGATAAAGCGATGGCGTTCAGAATAGTCGACAGAATTAATAAATGGACAGGGATAGACTTAGCAGGAACACCACCAAAACAGAGAAAGCGACCGTTTACTGCTTGAATAATAACAGTTCATATTCTCGCCGGACTTTTAACCATAACCAATACTTGGAAACACAGTGCGGTGCTATTTGTCATATCGCCCATTTCCAATCACTCCAGCAATGTTAGAGATAAAGGAGAAAGGTGATAATTTCTCTTCACTGGCTCGATTACTATGCTGTGTAATCCACATGCAATTCTCCATGTACTTGCGTTACTAAGAGCCAATCGAGGGGCTGTTACGACATAGACATTTCCTGGGTATTACAGCAGCTGTCAGTTTTAAAACTGTGTCTGGACAAAACTGCCCTGAAGACACACAGAAAGTCTGTATTTCTGATGAACTTCCCTTTAATTGCTTTAATAAGGAAACATTATCTCTTTAACAAAACGCACTTCAATAATTTGTTTCTAAAGCTGTAAACATCTGCTTGTACGTTTTTATGTTCTTTTTCAGATTTTCTGGCCTTATCCCAAAAATAAATGTTACATTTACAATTACAGTGTTCATTGCGAGTGAAGAGTCAGAGACAGAATGTGCGTGGCATTGTTTAAGGAACAGAAAAGAACAGCAGACAGTGGTTGTGGAGTGAAGTAATACCTCCTAGTCATCAATATCGTTTTGAAAGACAAAAAAAAGTAAAATGCAGGGAGAGAGCAGAATACACTTGCAACAACGAATAGCCAGGGGAAGTGGAGGAAACAGGATAATTCAGAAATGGGATGCAAAAAAAAATGATTTAATACACTCTGTTGAATCAGTGTTTTTGCAGATAGATAATGTTTTGCATATGTGCACAAGGTCTT
>NW_025159662.1:0-1519 GCF_004010195.1 Chiloscyllium plagiosum
GCTTTCATATTACATGTTTACATGCACCGCCTTTTCCATCTTGACAAGAAATTCAACTTTTTGAGTAAAAATGGCTCCCTGTCTCAACCTCATATTCCCTACATGACGCACACACACTTATCAAGGACATGCATGAGTGCTTCCCTGAACAAGCTCCATATTTCAGGTGTTCAAAACCCCTGCGTTTACTTTTCCATCTGGTGCATCCTAACTCTTGCCTGATCGCATCGTAATGGCCTTTCTCCCAGGTACCTCTTGCTCCTCGATATATATATATATATATATATATAAAGATATATATATTCCTATCCATCACTAAACAAACATACCGAATTGTGGTCACTATCACCAAAGTGCTCAATTATCTCCAAATCGAACAGTTGACTTGCTTCATTATGCAGTACCAAATCCAATGTTTTTGATTCTTGTTGGCCTGTCTGCATGCTGCGTCACGAAACCCTCCTGCACACATTGGACAAAGACTGACCAATCAGAGCTCCTCAAACAATAACATTTCCAATCAATATTTGGAAAGTTAAACTTCTCCACTACAACTCCCTTGTTACTTCCGTTCCTATCCAGTATCATCTTTGCAATCTTTTACTCCATATCTCTAGAACATTTTGGTGGTGACCTCCACTTGCCTGATTTTAATCTCAGCCCATTCTAGTTGAGCAGATTGAGTCGGGTCCTCACCAAATATCCTTTCTGCTACCATAGCACTGTCTTTGACTAAAAATGCCACATCTCCCCCTCTTTAACGACTTCCCTGTTCTTACTGAAAAATCGAAACTGAGGTGCCAGGAAAAAGCATTCATTTCAGTGCTCCATTCATGTCTCTGAAATGGCCACAATATTGAAGTCCCAGTTAACAACCCATGACACCTGCTTTATCCCAGATGCTCCTAGCGGTGAAGTAGACATACTTCAAACCACCTTCATTCTTGCCAGCATTCACTCGCAAACCCGAAAACCTATTTATGTCCTAACCACTCAAAACTTCCAGCAAACTGCAGCTAAAATTCAGGTTCGCACTCAGCTGCTGAATTCGTTTAAACCCTCCTGAGGAGCTTTAGAAAATTATCCACTCAGGATGTTGGTACCCTTCCGGGTCAGGTGAAGACAATCCTGTTTATTGCGATCCAACCGACTCCAGAATGATCCCCAACTATCCAGATATCCAAATCCCTATCAGCTGCACCATCCTTACAACCACGCGTTCATCTGCTCTCTCCCTATTTTTTTCCCTCACTCCAACGTGGCATGTGTAACAAATCAGAGAGAACAACTCTGTTTGATCTAGATCTAAGATGTCACCCTGGATCCCTGAATTTCTGCCATACATCCACATCACTTTTATTACATATGTTGTTAGTGCATATGTGAAACATGACCACGGGCTGCGCCCCCTCCCTTAAGGATCCTGAAAACACGCTGCGAGACATCACAAACCTTGGTAACTTGGAGGTATCACATCAATCATAACCCTGCCCTGTACCCACAGAAACTGCAGTCTGTC
>NW_025159663.1:0-1519 GCF_004010195.1 Chiloscyllium plagiosum
TCCTGGAGCAGCTCGAGTCCCGGAACGCAGCTCTGGCTGTGAGCCCTAGAACAGCGTGAGCTGAAGCAACTCCCTGATGGAGACTGGCATTGGGAGACAGTCCTGGGACTTACCTTGGAGCAGCCGAGTGCTGGTAGGGAGCGGACTGATGGCTTGGAGTGGAGCGGGGACGGCTTTTGGACTGGGGTCTGGTGCAGGTGGTCAGACCACATGTGGTGGCCCTGTGCCAAGCTGCGACGCTGTAATGTTTATCTGAAATTGTTTTACCCCACTGTAAGGTCAACCCTTTAATGCTATCTTAATTCTAACTTATTTTTTAAACTACTTCTTTATTCCTCTGTTGTATGCAAGCTTTGTAGCTAGATACCTGTACCTAACATGGGATCATAAGAGGCTGCCATTGTACCTTCTCCATACTTCAAGAATGCTGAATCTCAGAAGGAACAATAATTTATACTGCATGTGAAGGGGTTACTGACTGATTCCCAGGTAGATTCTGATCCAGGGATCAAGGCTTGTGACGAAATACATGTCAGTACATGTGACAATAAGAGATTCTATCAAGCTGACTAAATCTAAAAATGGGAGCAAGGGGAGGCAAAGAGAGAATACAGTAATAGAACAAATTGAGGGAAGCTTTATCTGATGATTTATCTCATTCAATCCTGACAGTGTTTCTTGCAGCTGCAGAAAGAATAGCTGTCACACAGACCATTGTGTGGTAGTCCTGTTGTATTTCTGCAAGAAATATGGGTCAGATCAGCATTTATTGTCCATCACTAATTGCCCTTGAGAAGGTGCTGGAGAGCTGTGTCTTGAAATGTGTAGGGCCATGGATTGAGGTTGTGAGGGCCCGCATTGCAGGGAGTGACATTATTGTGTGAACTGACTGACGCCAAATTTCTCTCTTTGCTGTTTTAACATTTTCATCTCGACACCTTTAATACAAGTCGGTGTGGCTTGTTTTGATGTAACTTCTCTGATCTTGCCTTGTCAGAGGTATTTCAGTCAGTAATAACAAACACTTCATTGAAAGCAAGCAATAAAAGCAGTATTTTTTCTGTCAAGTTCACCTCACACCAAAGGAAGAAAAAGATGATAATGAAGGATACACCAGGATAAAAAAAGGTCAAAATTGCAGCATGATCAGCCCTGGGCCACACTGATGGCTCTTGCAGTGTGGGCCTTCATTACTTTATTTAATGTTCTGCAGCTATCAGACGGAACCTGCATTTTTGAGGATCCCCAATGAGCCTCAACAAGTTCTGTCTCCCCCCACCTGGCGCTGCCCCACACTATGCAGTCACTAGCCATTGTTAATAATGACTGTGGAAGCCATTTCTTCATTAGGAACGGCTCAGCATTGGGAGCCCAGATACTGCATGGAAAGTGCAGCCTGCTATCTCACTAGGAACCCACCCGTCTGCATTGTCCAGATATTCACAATCCGTTGGGCAACTGAGTTTCTGTTAAAACGACATTTTTGTTTGTCAGCACGTAATGAACAAGTGTGTTTTGC
>NW_025159664.1:0-1519 GCF_004010195.1 Chiloscyllium plagiosum
TTTCTTTACATTTAAAGTCAACCAACTTAGACAGTGTTTCCCTGCAACTTCCGGCTGACTACACTCCACCTCTGCACCTTTACCTAGCCACACGCTGTCTCTCTCCTTGTGAAATTTATTTCTTGTATGTCACCAAATGTGCCTTTGCAAATATTTGGAAAAACAGATTCTCGGAGTCAGAGCGATTCTGTTCTCATTATTTCTTTGTCCTTCAAAGATTTTATCAATGGTATTGAATGCCTGATATCTAGATGTTTACTTACTTGAAAGAAAGAATTTTCTACCTTTTTCTCTGTCCAAACATTTCATAACCTGAAAAAAAAACCCATTAAGTCTTCCTTGGTTCAGGGGTAACTGTTCTCAATTTTCCAAGAAGACAAGTGAACAAAATCTCATCCTCAGTACACCCCCATCAGCATCTTCTCTAATGGCTTTACATCCCAGTAAACACCGTCATTATCAATTCATAGAATCACAGAATCCTACAGTGCAGAAAGAGCATTTCAGTCAATCGAGCCGGTGTCGACTCTCTGAAGAGCATCTCACCTATACCTAGCTCCCATCCCTATTTCCTTATATTTCACCTGAAGAAGGGGAATCCTTCCCCCTTATGATTTCAAATAAACCTGTTGGAGTATAACCTGACGTCCTGTGACTTCTGACCTGATCCCCGTGTTACCCACGGCTAATTCACCTAACTCACTTACTTCACTCCCTGGACACGAGAGAGCAATTTACCTTTGCCAATCAACCTAACCCTCCCTCTGAACAGCAGTGCGACAATGTGCCATCATACTGAGCAAATGCTGTATCATTTTTGAATGGTTTTATACCCTGGTGTAACAAATGAACCCAAATTCAATGTATCGAAACGCTACTCAGTCCTTTACAATTTCACTCGTGCTGCGGGAAATGTTTCTGCACTCATATTTGAATGCATTTATGTTGTTTATTCCTCAGCTTCTTGCTTCTAGTAAACACATCAATCCAGAACAAGTCTGTCAAATGCTTTTCATTCCAACACAGTCACAAGGTGAAGTTTGCAGAAGTCACGTGTTTGGCCGTTCACTGACACTCTGCCTCCCTGAGAGCTGCAGTCCTTCCCCACCTTTATTCAGGCAGCACTGTCCTTCCTGTGATACGCCCCATCTAGAATGGAAGGACAGGTATCAATACCCGCACTTGGGAATGGAGCGACAGTTTTAAAACGTTTACACTGTTTACACGGAGAATTGAGCCCTGTGACAGGCAGGGTCACTAACCATTATACTACCGAGGGCAAAAGTGTCAAAGGAGGGTCTTCAACCAAATGTGGCCACACTTGTCAAAAACAACTGCCTAATGAACTGAATCCCATTTCAGAATGGTTACCCCACAGCCTTATATGTCTTGGCATCAAAAGTTCACATTTGAATATTTATTCAGTTTTTAGGGTTTTTGCCACTCTGAAAAATGCAGACAGTGTATTCCAAATTCCAACCACCCGCTGGCTGATAAAGCTTTTGCGCACATCTTCTCA
>NW_025159665.1:0-1519 GCF_004010195.1 Chiloscyllium plagiosum
CCCACAGAGACATCCAGGGACTGGATTGATGTCCACCAGCGCCATTGTGTTCTGAATGATTCAACCAGTGAGGAGTTAACAACTGATTCCCATCAAGTTCAATTCTGTTCAGGCTCCTTGACATCTTGCTCAATCAATTACTGCCGTGATATCAGGGCCAGTCACTTTACGTTGTGTTCTTGTGTTCATATCTTCTATCCATGTCAATAGGCCAAGGTATATGTGTGGGGAGTGTTTCCTTCTCTCAGGCGGTAGTGACGGTTGGGACCACACAGTTAGGGGAAGCTACATCACTGAAATTTTTGGGGGGAGCGAGTGAGTTTCAATGGGTTTTGACCCGACAGAAAGTCGAGGACTACAAAGAATTGGGCATGAAAGAGAAATTGCGGCCGAGTGTAAATCAGCCCTGACTTACTGAATGGAGGTGCAAGTCTGAGGGGTTATGTAGCCTGGTTTTATTCCAGTATACCCCTTAGTCCAGTCACTTTGTGGCCTCTTCCATTTCCTGTGTTACTGATTCAAGTAGCTGAATAGATTGATCCTGTTGCTGTGCAACTGGATACTGGTGCTGCTTGATCTGGTTACAGTTTTATAGACCCGAGGGACTTATTGGCATCCTCCTGTAATTGTATATCAGGGTCTAGGGGCTGAAAGGCCTCATTCTGTTCTGCCATAACTGAAATCCACATCGACTAAATCTACTGCCCTTGGAGAAAGTGAGCACGGCAATTGCTGGAGATCAGTGACGAAAAGTGTGGCACTGGATAAACATGGCAGGTCAGGCAGCATCAGAGGAACAGGAGAATCGATGTTTTGGACGTTCCTGATGAAAGGCTTATGTCCAAAACATAGATTCTTCTGCCCCTCGAATACTGCCTGACTTGCTGTGCTTATCCAACACCACATGTTTTGAAGTCTACTGTCCCACCCAAGTCAATCTTCCTGGTCACATCATCCAATTACATTAAGAGAATTGTCAGGCACACACTTCCTCGCACAAAGTCACATTTACTGTTCCTAATCAAAGCCTGTATTTCTAAATGCATGTACATCTGATCCCTCAGAACCTTCTCAAGTAACTTACCTACCACGGATGTTAAACCATCTGGTCTATAGTTCCAAGGCTTTTTTTGTTCAGTTCTTCTTGAATAAGGGCACAACATTTGCTATCCTCCAGTCTTCCGGGACATTACCTGTGGTTACTGATGATCAACATTATAAGCCAGGGTCCCCGCAAATTCTTCTGGAGCCCCTTGAGGTGTTCTTGGATATATCGGGTAAGGACAATGAGATGTATCCACTTTCAAACACTCTAGTACATCCAAAATCTCCTCTACTATGATATGGAGTGTCCCAAAGATATCACCACGAACTTCCTCAAGTTCTCAAGTCAACATGTCTTTCTCCACGGTAAACGTAAAGTAGAAATATTCGTTGAGGACTTCACCCATCTCTTACAGTTCCAAACATACTTGTCCACATTGGATTCGATGGGTCCTATTTTCTATCCAGTTATTGA
>NW_025159666.1:0-1519 GCF_004010195.1 Chiloscyllium plagiosum
CGATATTAAAGACCATTTTTGCTTCTTTTCAAGTCCCAGACCTAGAAAACAGCACTGAGAAAGTATTCTTATTAATCTGCAAAACACTGCTCCAGGTTAAATTAATACGTACGGCTTATACTTTAAGTTTAATCAAAAGACATATCTCAATAAAACTTATATCCAAGGAAGAATCCACTCGACTCACTACTGCAGACTTATTTAAAGGCCACGCTTAAAATATCCACCAAGCTCTTTCTGTGCTGTGACCTCGGTTTCCTCCAAGATTACTTGTGAACTTGCCCGTTTGTTAATTATCCCAAACGCACTCCAATATCCAGCAATACATGAATGCATCGTCAAAAGCATAGGTTTACTGCTGTGGCAGTTAGCAACGTGGGTCTCTCTCTCTCTCAACCCCACCTCCTCTTTCTCCATCTCCCTCTTTTCGCTCTCTCTCTCTCGCTCCTGGTTTCTTTGTCTGCTCCTCCCCCTTTTAAAAGTTATGTTGTTTTGACTTTTCTTTTCCTCTCCAAAGTTCCAAAACAAAGCCATAGCTTATAAAACAGTAATTACTGCTCCTGGAATTCGAGGAAATCACCTCCAACTCCTAAAATACCTCAAAAAGGTTGCAGCTATTACAGCCAGAATTTTCTTTCCCATTCTCCATCTTGGCTTACACAGAATCCTTGTGCTTTTCCTTTAACCAGCACGAAATTTCTATTCCCTCATCTCGTGCAGTTTCCTTTCCCATCCTATGCATCCTAAGTCTTATCTAATCACATCTTAATTACTTTTCCCTCACCTGTAGATCTTCTACTCCGGTGTATACATTTCCCTGCCCACTGCAAAAACAATCATAAAAGAACTGTGGTCTCTACCATCAAAGTGATCATTTATCTTCAAATTTAAGATTTGAAGTTCATTACCTAGACAAGTTCATTACCCAGTACCAAATCTAATGTGGCCTCAATCCTATTTTGGCGTTCTACATCCTGTATCAGAAAGCTTTCCTGCACACAATGGACAAAACCCGACACATCTAATGTGCTTGAACTATAGTAATGGCAGTCAATATTTGGGAAATTGAATTCATCCATGACATCTACCCTGTCACTCTCGCACCTATTTAGAATAATCTTTGATACCCTTTCCTCTATATCTCTGGAAGTGTTCCAAGTGCTTTCGAAAATTCCTAAGAGGGTGACCTCTCTTTCCCTGTTTCTCATCTCAGCCCATACTACCTCAGGTGACAAGTCCTCAAACATCCTTTCTGCTGCAGTAATACAGTCCTTGACTAACGCTGCCACACCACATCTCTTTCACCATCTGCTCTGTTCTTACTGGAACATCTAAATCCCAGAACCAGCGACAAACATTCCTGTCCTTGCTCATCCCAAGTCTCTGAATTGGCCACAACGTTGAAATCCCAGGTACCGAGTCATGCAGTAGGTTTGCTGGACTTCCTTTGGATGCTATTGGCATTGAAACTGACATACTTCAAATTAACGTTTTGCTTGCAGGTTCAGTCTTTCAACCC
>NW_025159667.1:0-1519 GCF_004010195.1 Chiloscyllium plagiosum
CAGGCCAGGCAGCATCCGAGGAGCAGGAAAATCAATGTTTCGAAACGGATGCTGCCTGACCTGCTGTGCTTTTCCAGCACCACTCTAATCTTGACTCTAATCTCCAGCATCTGCAATCTTCATGTTCGCCTTGGAGGAAATGTCACCAGACCCAAAACCATTAACTCTGATCTCTCTTCACAGATGCTGCCAGACTTGCTGAGTTTTCCAGCAACTTCTGTCTTCATTTCTGATTTACAGCATCTGCAAATCAGGACCTGTAACAGCACGTGGAGACAGTAAGGGAGGTTACCAAGCAGAGCAAGTGAATCAGTCAAATAGACCCTCCCTGGAGAAAAGGATGGTTTGGGGACAGGAGGTCTGAAGAGGAGAAGGACCAAATAGTCAGTTTTCTAACAGGTTGGGACTCGACTCACTGGAGTTTAAAAGAATGACAGGCAATCTCAAAGTAACATACAGAATTCACATCGTCCCTCAGTGACCTGACAGTGCTGGGTTTTACACATCCTCCGCATGGTTCAATGTAAAAACTAAATTATTTAACAAGCACTGAAAAGTATTGTGGAACCAGAGATATAGTTCATATTTTGCTTTAAGCATTGGCGTTTTCAAAATTTGCATGAACAATGAATTTTAAAAGGAATACATTTGGATTGATGATGATTTTATGTGTGAGACTCCTAAAGGGACTTGGTTCAACATTAGCAATTTCTTAAAAATATTTATACTCAGTTATTTGTGAATTTATTACAAGCAGCATTGTAGAAAGATTTCTTAGTCAGTATTTCTCCACATCCCACTTAAAAGTGACTGAGCTCAGTCTAGACACTGACACCCAGAAACAAAATCCATTTATACACAGCAGCCTGTCACTGTGGAATTAGATAGATCAAATGTATTTATTTGAATGACAGGTTGCTACAGTCAACTTGAGTGGTTAAATCAGTTATTTTTAGACAGCTAAACAATATACTATCCATGGTGACTCAGAGAACAAAAAGATTTTGATTCAGTAATTTAGTTGCTTTGATGACGAGTCACAGTGGTTTCTTTGACAGCTTTTCCCAATGCCACTTTCATTGCTTCTGAATGAATGAGAATAATTCAAATGAAATCTTGAAGCAAGCTTTCTCCACTCCCACAAATAGGCCCAAACTTTGCACCAGGAATAACAGCAGGGCTAGTTATGCTCACTGCACTCAGTTATAAATCAAACAGCAACTTCACACACACACGTTTACATAATAATACCTCCCACTGACAGTATCATCCTCCTCCACATTGTCTGAGGCAGTGGTTTGGAAAAAAATAATGCTCAAGTTGCACTGAGCTCCTCCAAGTCCAACAATGTCCCATAGTCATAGCTGGAGAATTGGGCAGTCTAACATGAGGTCCTCATGGAAATGAATATTTATAAATAATTATGCCTAACCAGTTTATGTAACTTGTAGCTATTGCTATACTTCAATAAATTATATCTCCTGAACAAGCACATCTTCTCCCTATGACTTGGATGTAG
>NW_025159668.1:0-1519 GCF_004010195.1 Chiloscyllium plagiosum
GACCTTAGTGCCGACCCAGACATTCGGCCTTAGTGCCGACCCAGACACACGGCCTTAGTGCCGACCCAGACACACGGCCTTAGTGCCGACACAGAACATTCGGCCTTAGTGCCGACCCAGACACTCGGCCTTAGGGCCGACCTAGACACTCGACCTTAGTGCCGACCCAGACATTCGGCCTTAGCGCCGACCCAGACACTCGGCCTCAGTGCCGACCCAGACACTTGGCCTTAGTGCCGACCCAGACACATGACCTTAGTGCCGAACCAAACACTTGGCCTTAGCGCCGACCCAGACACTCGGCGTTCGCACTGACCCAGACACTCGGCGTTAGCACTGACCCAGACACTCAGCCTTAGCGCCGACCCAGAACACTCGGCCTTAGTGCCGACCCAGACACTCGGCCTTAGTGCCGACCCAGAACACTCGACCTTAGTGCCGACCCAGAACACTCGACCTTAGTGCCGACCCAGACACTCAGCCTTAGCGCTGACCCAGACACACGACCTTAGTGCCGACACAGACACTCGGACTTAGCACTGACCCAGACACACGGCCTTAGTGCCGACCCAGACACTCGGCCTTAGCGCTGACCCAGACACACGGCCTTAGTGCCAACCCAGACACTCGGCCTTAGTGCCGACCCAGAACACTCGGCCTTAGTGCCGAACCAGACACTCAGCCTTAGTGCCGAACCAGACACTCAGCCTTAGTGCCGACCCAGAACACTCGGCCTTAGTGCCGACCCAGACACTCGGCCTAAGTGCCGACCCAGACACTCGGCCTTAGTGCCGACCCAGACACACGACCTTAGTGCCGACCCAGTCACTCGGCCTTAGTGCCGACCCAGAACACTCGGCCTTAGTGCCGACCCAGAACACTCAACCTTAGTGCCGACCCAGACACTCAGCCTTAGCGCTGACCCAGACACACGACCTTAGTGCCGACCCAGACACTCGGACTTAGCACTGACCCAGACACACGGCCTTAGTGCCGACCCAGAAACTCAGCCTTAGCGCTGACCCAGACACACGACCTTAGTGCCGACACAGACACACGACCTTAGTGCCGACCCAGACACACGACCTTAGTGCCGACCCAGACACTCGGCGTTAGCACTGACCCAGACACTCGGCGTTAGCACTGACCCAGACACTTGGCCTTAGTGCCGACACAGACTCCTGGCCTTAGCGCTGACCCAGACACTTGGCCTTAGTGCCGACCCAGACACACAGCCTTAGGGCCGACCCAGACTCTCAGCCTTAGCGCTGATCCAGACACTCAGCTTTAGTGTCGACTCAGACTCTCAGCCTTAGCGCTGACCCAAACACTCAGCCTTAGCGCTGACCCAGACACACAGCCTTAGCGCTGACCCGGACACTCGACCTTAGCGCCGACCCAGACACTTGGACTCAGCGCTGACCCAGACACTTGGCCTTAGCGCTGACCCAGACACTTGGACTTAGCGCTGACCCAGACACTCGGCCTCAGCGCTGACCCAGACACTTGGCCTTAGCGC
>NW_025159669.1:0-1519 GCF_004010195.1 Chiloscyllium plagiosum
CTCATGACGCAAATTCCCTCCACAATCTGTGATAAGCCCTACCTTCACTCTGGCTGTCCTCTTGTTCCTGACATACGTGCAGAACATCTTCGCTTTTACCCACCAAGACTTTTTCATGCTCACTTGTTGCTCTCCTGAGTTAATTCTTCAGTCCCTTCCAGGCTAACTTGTAACCCTCTAGAGCCCTGTCTGATCCTTGCCTCCTCAACCTTAAGTAAACTTCATCCTTCCTTTTGACTAGATGTGCTACATCCCTTGGCACAATGGAAGTATGAAGCTGTAAATGGAGGGGAGCTGCATATCATGTCACTTCCAGCATGGGCTGCAAGTTTACCCACATTAGGCAGTGATCTAACACAATGTTACTGAACATTGGTGATGCACACAGCTCTACATGCTGGGAGGGTAACTGCTCCTGGTTTACAGATCATTGCACTGGGGTGGTGCACACAGTCCTGCATGCGAGGGGGGTAACTGCTCCTGATTTACAGTTCAATGCACGTGGATGGAATACACAGTTCTGCATGCTGGGAGGGTAACTGCTCCAGGTTTACAGATCAATGCACTGGGTTGGTGTACACAGCACTACATGCTGGGAGGGTTACTGCTCCTGGTTTACAGATCAATGCACTACATGCTGGGAAGGTAACAGCTCCAACTTTACAGAGCAATTCACATTGCACAGCTCCCCATGGACTGGTGAGGTCCGCACTGTCGGTACAGTGTACTTTTTTTTTAGATTAGATTAGATTACAGTGTGGAAACAGGCCCTTCGGCCCAACTAGTCCACACCGACCCGCCGAAGCGAAACCCACCCATACCCCTACATTTACCCCTTACCTAACACTACGGGCAATTTAGCATGGCCAATTCACCTGACCTGCACATCTTTGGACTGTGGGAGGAAACCGGAGCACCCGGAGGAAACCCACGCAGGCACGGGGAGAACGTGCAAACTCCACACAGTCAGTCGCCTGAGGAATTGAACCCGGGTCTCTGGCGCTGTGAGGCAGCAGTGCTAACCACTGTGCCACCGTGCCGCCCAATACTGGGTTGTATTGAGCAGTACACTAACCTGGTCTGCACTGTGCTCCATGCTAAACGGATATCTCCACTGGATTTTGATGTCTGATTCTGTGTGGCGGATTGGGCATCTGATGTAATTGACCATTTGAGCTCATGTCTCAGCATATTTATTTTATGTTCTTATTCTTTTTATTCGACGCCGCCCCCAAAGTCTGATATCTCCAGCTAGTCCTATTTGTCTGAGAAGAGTCACATTTATTCAATTTGTCAGTCAAGTAATCATCCAATTATAGCATGAATATCCGTCCTTCTGTACCTTAACCTAGCAGTTGGTGCTCATATCCCTGGATTCCTATGGACATCATTATCAAGCTCAGAAACAATGTGCAAGATGTATGGCTTGAGGCCTCCTGTATGTTCCAGTTGTGGGTACCAATTGGCTCCTTAGTGTATCGACAGTTGGCACTGTGAAGCCGTGTTTGATCAGAATTCT
>NW_025159670.1:0-1519 GCF_004010195.1 Chiloscyllium plagiosum
GTAAGTGCTGTCTGCTAGATCACAGTTATAGTCTGTGCTATCTGGTAGATCATGGATATAGTCAGTGCTATCTGGTGTATCATGGAAAAAGTCAGTGCTATCTGGTAGATCACGGATATAGTCAGTGCTATCTGGTAGATAAAGTCAATGCTATCTGGTAGATCATGCATAAAGTCAGTGCCATCTGGTAGATCACGGATAAAGTCAGTGCTATCTGGTAGATCACGGATAAAGTCAGTGCTATCTGGTAGATAACTGATAAAGTCAGTACTATCTGGTAGATCATGGATATAGTCAGTGCTATCTGGTAGATCATGGATATAGTCAGTGCTATCTGTAGATCACGGATAAAATCAGTGCTATCTGGTCGATCACGGATATATTCAGTGCTATCTGGTAGATAACTGATAAAGTCAGTAGTATCTGGTAGATCACGGATAAAGTCAGTGCTATCTGGTGTATCATGGATAAAGTCAGTGCTATCTGGTAGATCACGGATAAAGTCAATGCTATCTGGTAGATCTTGGATAAATTCAGTGCTATCTGGTAGATCACAGATATAGTCAGTGCTGTCTGGTAGATCATGGGTACAGTCAGTGCTGTCTGGTGGATCACGGATATAGTCAGTGCTATCTGGTAGATCATGGATATAGTCAGTGCTATCTGGTAGATCATGGATATAGTTAGTGCTGTCTGGTAGATCATGGATATAGTCAGTGCTATCTGGTAGATCACGGATATCGTCAGTGCTGTCTGCTAGATCACGGTTATCGTCTGTGCTATCTGGTGGATCATGGATATAGTCAGTGCTATCTGGTAGATCACGGATATAGTCAGTGCTATCTGGTAGATCATGGATATAGTCAGTGCTATCTGGTAGATCACGGATATCGTCAGTGCTATCTGGTAGATCACGGATATAGTCAGTGCTATCTGGTAGATCATGGAAAAAGTCAGTGCTATCTGGTAGATCATGGATATAGTCAGTGCTATCTGGGCGATCATGGATATAGTCAGTGCTGTCTGGTAGATCACGGATATAGTCAGTGCTATCTGGTAGATCACGGATATAGTCAGTGCTATCTGGTAGATCATGGAAAAAGTCATTGCTATCTGGTAGATCACGGATAAAGTCAGTGCTGTCTCCTTGATCAAGGTTAAAGTCCGTACTATCCCGTAGATCACGATTAAAATCAATGCTATCTGGTAGATCACGGATATATTCAGTGCTATGTGGTAGATAACGTATAAAGTCAGTACTATCTGGTAGATCACGGATAAAGTCAGTGCTATCTGGTAGATAACGGATAAAGTAAGTGCCATCTGGTAGATCATGGATAAAGTCAGTGCTATCTGCTAGATCACGGATATAGTCAGTGCTGTCTGCTAGATCACGGTTAAAGTCAGTGCTATCCGGTAGATCACGGTTAAAATCAGTGCTATCTGGTAGATCCCGGATATATTCAGTGCTATCTGGTCGATAACTGATAAAGTCAGTGCTATCTGGTAGATCACAGAT
>NW_025159671.1:0-1519 GCF_004010195.1 Chiloscyllium plagiosum
AAGTTGATTGTGTTAGAGACTACATTTCTAGATAGTAGAGACTGCTGGTTTGGATGATGATATTGTTGGAGCCTTGGTGAGTTGCTACACTGCATCTAGTGGACTGCAAATACTGTTTTTGTATCATAGAACATAGAACATTACAGCGCAGTACAGGCCCTTCGACCCTCGATGTTGTGCCACCCTGTGGAACCAATCTGAAGCCTATCTAACCTACACTATTCCATTCTCATCCATATGTTTATCCAATGACCATTTAAATGCCCGTAAAGTTGGCAAGTCTACTACGGTTACAGACAGTGCATTCCACGCCCAACTACTCTCTGAGTAAAGAAACTACCTCTGACATCTGTCCTATATCTATCACCCCTCAATTTGAAGCTATGACCCCTTGTGCTAGCCATCGCCATCCAAGGAAAAAGGCTGTTACTGTCCACCCTATCTAACCCTCAGATTATCATATGTCCCAATTAAGTCACCTCTCAACCGTCTTCTCTTGAACGAAAACAGCCTCAAATCCCTCAGCCTTTCCTCATAAAACCTTCACTCCATACCAGGCAGCATCCTAGTAAATTGCCTCTGAACCCTTTCCAAAACTTCCACACCCTTCCGATGATGTGGTGACCAGAACTGTTCACAATACGCCAGAGTTTTGTACAGCTGCAGCATGCCCTCATTGTTCCGAAACTCGATCCCTCTACTAATAAAAGTTCACACATCGATTGCCTTAACAGCCCTATCAACCTGGGTGGCAACTTTGAAGGATCTATGTACATGGACACCTTAAGTTAACTTCCAGAAAAAAAAATTTTGACCATCTTTTGCATTTTCTACTGAATCATATTGTTTGCAGCAATTTGATTTTTTCAGTTTCTTTTGTTTTTCCTGTTGTGAAACCTCCTTCAGTTGTAAAAGAGGGATCCCGCATGCTTGCTTAGAAATTATTGAAGGACTTAGATATTCAATCACTGAAACCTGTTTCATGATATTATAATCTTAATCACACATGACTCCATTCCTACTCCCATTTACAGCCTGTCAGTCAAGGATGCCATCCCTGTGGCCTCATGTCTCTCATTGTCTGCATCATTGAAAATGCCTTCTCTGACCCGATCTATTTACCTCTCACTATTTGTGTCTTGCTATGCCTTTCTAATATGACTTAGTTAGAGAGTCGTGCAGCATAGAAACAGATCTTTTGGTCCAACTCATCTGCACTGACCAGACATTTCAATCTGACCTAGTCCCATTTGCCAGAATTTGGCCAATATCCCCATAAACCTTCCAATTCATGTACCCATGAAGATGCCTTTTAAATGTGATTGTATCTGTCTCCATTATGTCCTCTGACAGCTCTTACCATACACTCATCACTGTGTGTGAAAAAGCTACCCCTCTTTTTAAATCTTTCCCCTCTCACCTTCAGCCTGCGCCCTCTAATTTTGGACTCCCCACCCTAGGAACAAGATCTTGGCTATATACCTTATCATAGAACATAGAACATAGAAGAATACAGCGC
>NW_025159672.1:0-1519 GCF_004010195.1 Chiloscyllium plagiosum
GTGGGTTTCCTCCGGGTGCTCCAGTTTCCTCCCCCAGTCCAAAAATATGCAGGTTAGGTGAATTGGCCATATTAAATTGCCCGTAGTGTTAGGTAAAGGGGTAAATGGAGGGGAATGGGTCTGGGTGGGTTGCTCTTCAGAGGGTCGGTGTGGACTTGTTGGGCCGAAGGGCCTGTTTCCACAATGTAAATAATCTAATCTAATCACTGTTATACAAACACAATCTGCCAGTCACTGTGGGTGATAACAGGCCTGAAGTGAACAATGCTGTAATCTGACTGCTCAGATATAACACAGGTCTGGGGTAGGAGGGACTTGACACGGACCCTCCTGATTCAAATTACACCTGAACCAGGGCAGGCTTGCAATGACAAAATCATTGCTTACTGGGTCCCCGCCTCTGGGAGTAAAGACAATTTCTCAATCCTAAAATAATTAAAGCTCTGCTTTTGATTAAATAGGCAGGAATTCTCTTGATTGAGAGCTGAATCCATAATTTACAGGAGAGGGCTCAGGCTAACTTGGTAAGGAGTAGGGAACCAGGCAACTAGCATTAGGGGCTGAAGAGGCACAGAGCATTCTGGGACACAGGACAGGCTCTTGCTGAAATGAGAAAAATTGTTGAGGATTCGTGACATGCCTTCATCAGAACAGACACAAAACTGCCAAATTACAACAATTTACACTGGAGGGGAAAAGGATTTTTATTTAGAATCCCTGCAGTGTGGAAACAGGCCCTTCGGCCCAACAAGTCCACACCAACCCTCTGAAGAGTAACCCACCCAGACCCATTCCCCCTACCCTATATTTGCCCCTGACTAATACACCTAACTCACTCATCCCTGAACACTTTCGGCAACTTAACACAGCCAATTCACCTAATCTACACATCTTCGGACTGTGGGAGGAAACCAGAGGAAACCCACAGAGACACGGGGAGAATGTGCAAACTCCACCCAGACAGTCGCCCAACGGTGAAATTAAACCTGGGCCCTGAGGTAGCAGTGCTAACCACTGAGCCACCGTGCCACCCATATTGATTGATTGGCAAATCTACTTAGCTCAGGTAAGACTTCTTTTTTATTCACTCATGGGATGTGGGTGTTGCTGGCTGGGTCAACATTTATTACCCGTTCTTAGTTGCTCCTGAAGAAGGTGGGGGTGAGCTGCCTTCTTGAACCACTACAGTCCATGTGCTGTGGGCTGACCCACAATGTCCTTAGGGAGGGAATTCCAGGATTTGACCGAGTGACACTGAAGATGATATATTTCTAAGTCAGCATGGTGAGTGGCTCGGAGGGGAACCTGCAGGGGGTGGTGTCCCCATGTATCTGCTGCCCTTGTCCTTCTAGATGGAAGTAGTTGTGGAAGGTACTGTCTGAGGATCTTTGATGAATTTCTACAGTGCATCTTGTAGATAGTACACACTGCTGCTACTGAGCTTCGGTGGTGGAGGGAGTGGGTGTTTGTGGGTGTGGTGCCAGTCAAGCAGCTGCTTTGTCCTGGATGGTGTTAAACT
>NW_025159673.1:0-1519 GCF_004010195.1 Chiloscyllium plagiosum
ATAGGTCCACTAGCTTGATGATAATGTCCTTGTCCATGAAGTTAGTGGTGTTTGGTGTATGTGTCTTTGGGTTTTCTAATAGTGTAGTCAGTGTTTTCTTGGCCAAGTTAATGTTGATGGATGTAAACAAGGCTGTTATATCAAAGGAGACCATTATTTCATCCTCTTCTATCTTAGTGTCTTTGATGGTCTTCAGGAATTCTTGGGTGCCGTGGATGGAGTGGCGTGAGTCTTCTACTGAGTGTTTTGGTCTTTGGTGTAGCTCCTTGCCCAATCTGTAAGTTGGTGTTCCAGGTAGTGAGACTATGGGTCTGAGGGGGGACTCTGGTTTGTGAATTTTGGGTAATCCATAGAAGTGTGGTGTGTTGGATCTGTCTGGTTTCATTCTTTGGAAGTCAGTCTTATTTATTTCTCCAGATTTCTGAGGTTTTTGAGTAGGGCTGTGATTCATTTCTCTAGTTGTGGGGTTGAGTCTATCGCCACCTGTTGGTAAGGGTTGGTATCTGTAAGTGGTGCGTTCACTTTTTCAATGTAGTCTCTTCGATTTAAAATGACTGTCAAGTGTCCTTTGTCTGCAGGTAGGATAACAATGTTTTTATTTATTTTAGTCTTTCCAGTGCCTTCCTTTCTTGTGTTTAGAGTGCGTTTCCTTCCTTTGTTCTGCTTAATGTTGGTGTGACTACCTGTCTGATGGTTTGCTATGCTTCTTCTGTGAGTTGGTTATCTTTTAGTGTTGTTTCTAATGCTGCTAAGAAATCTTTCTTGTCTGCATTCTTGCAGTTGTAATTTATTCCTCTAACTAAGATGGCTTTTCCAGTGTCTGCTAAGGGTCTGTCCATGCTTCTGCGTTGTCCGTGTTGTTACTTTCACAAACCAATAGCCCCCCCTCAGACCATAGTCTCACGACCTGGAACACCAATTTACAAACTGGTCAAGGCACTACACCAAAGACTAAAATACTTAATAGAAGACTCACGCCACTCCATCCACTCTACCCAACAATTCCTGAAGACCATCAAAGATACTAAGATAGAAAAGGATGAAATAATGGTCTCCTTTGATATAACAGCCTTGTTTACATCAATCAACATTAACTTGGCCAAGAAAACACTGACTATCCTGTTAGGAGACACAAAAATACCACTAACTTCATCAGCAAGGACAGTATCATCAATCTAGTAGACCTATGACTTACCACACACTTCACCTTCAACAACAAAACCTACAGACAAACCAACGGACCACCGATGGGATCTCCGATATCAAGGTTCTTAGCAGAGGCAGTAATGCAGAGACTTAAACAAACAACTCTGCCAACTATCTAACCCAAACTTTGGGTCTGCTATGTGGATGACATCTTTGTTATCACTGAGCAAAACAAATTAGAGGAAACCTTCAAGACCATCAATAATACCCTTACTGGCATAAAATTCACTAAAGAGGAGGAAAACAATAACAAACTGCCGTTCCTAGATGTCGCAGTAGAGCGAACAGCTAATGGGGAACTTCAAACCAGCAT
>NW_025159674.1:0-1519 GCF_004010195.1 Chiloscyllium plagiosum
CAACATAAGCATTTAAAATGCAAGTATTGCAAGGTCAGATTTCATTATGAAGTCTAATTATTACTCAGAACATGAATACTTTACATGTTGTATTCCATTTACTAAAACAAATATGCCATTGCTTTGTCACAAAACTCTTTGGAAAGCTCTGACTTTCCACTGACACGATATTATGTTTGTTGTTTTTTTTCACTCTCCACATTTCATATTAAACATCATTCATTCTAAAAATTGGAAGTTTTCAAATTATTATTCACTAAAATTTGATAACACAAATAACTTATTTAGTTTAATATTCACAGTCCATGTTGAATTATTGCCATTTTTAAATTGCTGGCAAATAGCTGAAGATCGTACATTTCAGTGAGAAATTAAACTGATTGTTTATATATAAATATATAAGAACGCTAATTCTATTTGAATGTTCAATCGTTTGCTCACTCTGAACAGGTAATCATTCAGAAGCCAACCATTTAAAAAATATTGGAGTGGCAAAACATCACTCCCTCACACATTCAACAATTGATGAGAATCCACAAGCTGGATGAAACTATAAACATAGAACAGTGCAGCACTGTGCAGGCCCTTCGGCCTTTGACGTTCTGTAGACCTTTTATCCTACTCTAAGATCATAATAGCCTGCATACTTTCCATTATACTATCATTCATGTGCCTATCCAATTACATATCCCTAATATAGCTGACTTTCGTACAACTGCTGGCTGTTCATTGCACAAACCCACCATTCTCTGTGTAAAGGACCTACCTCTGACATCTCCCCTCAACCTTCCTCCAATTAACTTTAAATCATACCCCCTCGAGAGCCATTTCCACCCTGGGAGATAGTCTCTGGCTATCCACTCTATCTGTGCCTCTCATTATCTTGAACATCCCTGTCAAGTCACTTTCCATTTTTCTTCGTTCCAATGAGGAAAACACCTTAGCTCCCTCAGTCCAGGCAGTATCTTGATAAATCTCCTCAGCACCCTCACCAAAGATTCCACATCTTTCCTATAACTGATCAGAATATTCTAAGTGTGGTCTCCCCAGGGCTCCATAGAGTTTCAGCATAACCTCGCAGCTCTTAAAATCAATCCCTCGGCTAATGAATGCATCAAACACCTTAACAACCTTATAAACCTGGGTAGCAACTTTGTGGGAGCTATGCCATGGCCCATATGACCTCCCTATTCCTCCACAATGTAAGAATCCTGCCTTTAACCCTTAATTGTGCATTCAAATTCGGCCTTCCAAAATGAATCGTATCCCACTTGTCCATATTGAACACCATCTGCCACTTAGCAGCTGAGTCCTGCATCCAGTCAATGTCCTGTTGCAAACTACAACAGCCCTCCACACTATCCACAATTCCACCAACATGTGTTACATCATCAAACTTACTAACCTACCCTTCCACTTCGTTATCCAAGTCATTTATCAAAGTCACAAACAGCAGAGGTCTCAGAACCGATCCTTACGGAACACAACTGCTCACCTAGTTCCACACTGAATACTTCAC
>NW_025159675.1:0-1519 GCF_004010195.1 Chiloscyllium plagiosum
TCCATGACCGTCACCCTAACATCCTCACACTCATTCCATCTCCGTCAGCCTGACCGCCTCACACTCACTCCATCACCCTCACACTCATCACCTAACACTCATTCCATCACTGTCAACCTGACCCCCTCACACTCACTCCATCACTGACACACTCTCCCCCTCACACTCACTCCACCACTGTGACCCTGACATCCCTAACACTCACTCCAACACCGTCACACTTACCTCCTTACTCTCACTACATCACCGTCACACTGAACAACTCAAACTCACTCCATCACCGTCACCTGACCCACCTCACAGTCACTCCATCACCGTCACCCTGACTCCCTCACACTCACGCCATCACCGTCAAACTTTCTCCCTCACACTCACACCATCATTGTCACCAATAACCCCTCACACTCACTCCCTCACCGTCACACTGACACTCTCAAACTCACTCCATGAAGGCCACCCTGCGCCCTGACACTAACTTCATCACCATCACCCTGACCCTCACAGACTCACTCAATCACTGTCACCCTGACCACATCACACTAACTCCATCATCGTCACCCTTAACCACTCTCTCTCACTCCATCACTGTACCTCTCAGCCATTCACACTCATTCCGTCCACGTCACACGTAAGCCCTCACACTCACTCCATCAATGTCACCCAGACCCCCTCACACTCACTCAATCACCGTCATCCTGATACCCTCACACTCATACCATCACCGGCACACCTACCCTCTCACACTCACTCCATCACCGTCACCCTGACCCCCTCACACTCACTCCATCACCATCACCCTGACCCCCTCACACTCACTCCAACACCGTCACACTGAACAACTCAAACTGACTCCATCTATGTAACCTGATCCACTCACAGTCACTCCATCACCGTCACACTGACCAACTCAAACTCACTCCATCACCGTCACACTGACCCCGTCACACTCACTGTAACAATGTCACACTGACCCTCTCACACTCACTCCATCGTCGTCTCCCTGACCCCTTCACACTTACTCAATCACTGTCACCCTGACCCCCTCACACTCATCCATCATCGTCACACTTAAACGCTCTCATCACTCCATCACTGTCATTCTTAACCCCTCGCACTCACTCCATCCACGTCACACTTAACCCCTCGCACTCACTCCATCAATGTCACCCTGACCCCCTCACACTCACTCCATCTCCGTCACTCTAACACCCTCACACTCATTCCATCACTGACAACCTGACCCCCTCACACTCACTCCATCACTGGCACACTGACCCCCTCACAGTCACTCCATCAATGTCACACTGACCCAGTCACAGTCAATACATCACCGTCACCCTGACCCCCTCACACTCACTCCATCACCGTCACACTGACCAACTCAAACTCACTCCATCACTGACACCTGACCCCCTCACAATCACTCAATCACTGTCACCCTGGCTCCCTCACACTCACTCTATCGCTGTCACACTGACCAACTCAAACTCACTCCTACACCGTCACCCTGACCCCCTCA
>NW_025159676.1:0-1519 GCF_004010195.1 Chiloscyllium plagiosum
GATAGCTGAGATCTCCTTACAAGCTTGTTTCCCTATTTCGCTCTGACTATAAGGGGTCTATAATACAATCCCTAAAATTGATCATCCCTTTCTTATTTATCAGTTCTACCCAAATAACTTCCCTGGATGTATTTGCAGGAATATCCCCCCTCAGTACAGCTGTAATGCTGTACCTTATCAAAAACGCCACACCCCTCCTCTTTTGCCTCGCTTTCTATCCTTCCTGTAGCATTTGTATCCTGGAACATCAAGCTGCAGACCTGCCCATCCCTGAGTCATGTTTCTGTAATTGCTATGATATCCCAGTCCCATGTTCCTTACAATGTCCTGACTTCATCTGCTTTCCCTGTTAGTCCTCTTGCATTGAAAGATATGCAGGTTAATTTATTAGTCCCAACTCGTCTCTGCCTTCCCTGACTTTTTGACTTGCTTCTGTTCTCAACTGTACCAGTCTTAGATTGGTCTCGTTCCTCACTATCTCCCTGGGTCTCCCCCCGCCCAACCTTACGAGCATAAATTCCCCCGAGCAGCTCAAGCAAATCTCCATGGCCATGATATTAGTCCCCCTCCAATTTATGTGAAATCCTTCATTCCTTTACAGGTCACTTCTACCCTAAAAAAAATTCAAATGATCCAAACATGTGAATCCTTCTCCCATACTCCAGATCGTCAGCCATGCATTTATCTGCTCTATCCACATATTCCTGACCTCACTAGCTACGGTGACAATGTGGGAAACAGCAATGCCTCTTCAGCCCCTGCTGCAACACAGGCGACACCCTATGCTGGTTTTGCATCTTCCGCAATCGCTGCCAGCATCACTGCCTCAGCGATTGCCGCCAAGATAAATGCCTCCACGATCACCACTAAGGCAACCACCTCTGTCCTTACCGCGAGGACTACCCGATACTTCACGTCAACCTGCTTTGATGCCACTGACTCAGCAACTTTAGTACCTGCTGACATCACTGCTCAGAACACCGCCAATGAGTATGAAGCCATCGATGAAAGCACTGCAAACGACATTTGTAATGCCACTTTGGCCCCTGAAAAACCTTCACTTCTGCCTCCAACTACCATTATGTGCATTAATTCATTTCCTGATGTCACCGATGATGCCAAGAGCACACGCATTCCAAGGACAATCTGACTCCACATCACAAAAGCCTGCCCCACACCAGGTTCTCACCCCGGCCCGGACGTGCTTTCCCATTCTCCAAACCTCCCTATCAGAATGAGTAATCAGTCCTCTGTTAAGTCCTCCCCTTCATCCAATTATACTGCCACATCAACGAAGTTATGCTGCCTTTACCTCGACTTATTTTTTCCAACAGAACTCCAACTGACTATCCAAGTACGGCTTTGCCCGCCTCCAGCACACTCCATCCAGTTGGACACGCAGTGCTGGTCGATCTCATTATCCCCCACTGCCACCTCGACATTGACCGCCTCAACCAGTCCACCCATAAAACCTACTTAAACGTAACACCCACAAAATTCATTGCCCTCCATACCCTCT
>NW_025159677.1:0-486 GCF_004010195.1 Chiloscyllium plagiosum
CACATCATCATGCTCACTCCCCTGCACACTCCCACACTCTCACGCCTACTCTCCTGCACACCCTACAACATCACACTCGTTCTCCCGCACACTACTACACTGTCATGCTCACTCATCCGCACACTCCCTCACAGTCGCGCTCACTCAACTGCATACTCTACCACTGTCATATTCACTCTCCTGTACACTCCTACTATGTCACGCTCACTCACCCTCACACTCCAGCACTATCACGTTCACGTCCTGTCATACACCCCCTCTGTCACGCTAACTCGCCTGCGCACTCCCACACGATCACTCTCATTTCCCCGCACACTCCCTCACTGTCAGGCTCACTCCCCACATACTTCCCCACCATCAAGCTTACTGACCCTCACATACCCCACCGTGAAACTTACTGCCCCACAGTCTCCCCTATGGTCACTGTCACACAACCGCACATTCCCCCATCATCTCACTCAGTCCCCCGCACATTCCCCCACCGTC
>NW_025159677.1:724-1519 GCF_004010195.1 Chiloscyllium plagiosum
TTGTGCTCACTCTGCAGACCACTGCCCCTCCATCACGCTCACTCTCCTGCACAATGTGCCACCATCACCCTCACTCGTCTGCCATCTCCTCCACTTATGCACTCACTCTCCCACACACTCGATCGCTGTTACACTCAATCACACACACACTCATTCAATGTCACGCTCACTGTCTCACGCTATACCCTACCATCACACGTAATCCCCCATACATTCCCCCACTGTCATGCTCAATTCCCCCATACTCCCCCACCAGGACGCTCACTTCCCACACACTCCACCACCATCACACTCACTCTCCCACACAATTGTACTCACTCCTCCGCAATCTACCCCACCGTCACATTCACTCTTCCACACTCTCACCCACAATGACGCTCACTAGCCCCCACTCCTCCACCGTCATGTTCACTCCCCCACACACTCCCCATATTCAGGTTCACTACTCCACTCATACACCAATGCCACACTCACTCCCCCATACAGTTGAATCGATTGTGTCAATGGGAGGATGAGGAGAGACACAGAGGGATAGTGTGAGATTGGGAGTGAGATATGGTGGGAGAGGGACAAAGGCATAGGAACATAGAACATAGAACATAGAAGAATACAGCGCAGTACAGGCCCTTCGGCCCTCGATTAGATTAGATTAGATTAGTTTAGATTAGATTAGATTAGATTAGATTAGATTAGATTAGATTAGATTAGATTAGATTACAGTGTGGAAACAGGCCCTTCGGCCCAACAGGTCCACACTGACGAGCAACCCACCCATATCCCTACATTTACCCCTTA
>NW_025159678.1:0-929 GCF_004010195.1 Chiloscyllium plagiosum
GTTGGATAGGTATATGGAGGATAGTGGGTTAGTGTCGGTTAGGCGGGCTTGGATCGGCGCAACATCGAGGGCCAAAGGGCCTGTACTGCGCTGTATTCTTCTATGTTCTATGTTCTATAAGTAAATATGCAAATAAAACATAAGGGAATAGGAAGGTAAAATAATAATATCATAGGTGAAATATAACACAACAGAATAAGACCATAAGAACATGTGCAAATATTCAGGTAAGAACGTAAGAGAATGACAATTCAAAAACATAAAAGAGAAAAACAACATATCTAAAGACCAACATAACATATCAGGAATATATGAACATTTTAGAAAAAAGAACACAAGAGGATAAGCGCACAGGAGAACAAGAACATCAGAGCACAAGCGATTCCGAACATGAATACTCAAATTCAAGACGAAACCAATAAGAATAACACTGACTGATAAAATAATACAATAAGGATATAAGGGTAGAACAGAAAACAGAATATCAGAGAGGAAGAACACAGAAACAGCGATTTAGAAAATAAGTGTCTCGGTGAATAAGAACAATAAAAGAACACGAAGATAAGACAGGATAAGCATTAGTGAATAACAAGATCAGAGCATAAGATCATACGGGAATAAGAAAATAAGAACAAAATAGCATTTGATAACACTAAAATGATAACACGAGAGAAAAACAGCACAAGACAAGAATAGAAAAAAATACAGACGTTAGAGCGGACATAAGAGAGCAGGAACATATGAAGAGAATAGAGTAAAATACAAGAGAATAAAAACACGCAAAGACAAGAACAGACGAGCAGAAGAGAACAAGAACATCTCTAAAATATTTCAAGTGCAAAGGAATAAGAACATAAGTGATTGGTAAAATACGCCCATAAAATCATGGGAAAAATGAAGGGGAAAATAAGAGACAAATAATATAAAGA
>NW_025159678.1:955-1519 GCF_004010195.1 Chiloscyllium plagiosum
CACAAGAGAATAAAAACACGCAAAGACAAGAACAGACGAGCATAAGAGAACAAGAACATCTCTAAAATATTTCAAGTGCAAAGGAATAATAACATAAGTGATTGGTAAAATACGCCCATAAAATCATGGGGAAGAATGAAGGGGAAAATAAGAGACAAATAACATAAAGACATAAGAGAATACGAATAGGAATGAATAAGAATATAATATAATGTGAACAAAAGTTAAACAGAAAATAAGAAAATAGTTGAATAAGAACACAGGTGAGTGTGACCACAAGAACAAAAGTGAATTAGAATACACGAAGGCAACACAACATAAGTGAATATCCGAATACAGACATAAGGGAATGTGAAGGTTAGATAAAAAGAACATAGGTGAATTCGAACATACATCAATAAACGAATTAGAACATAGAGAATAGCATGGTGAGTAAATAAGAACCAAAGTGAATGACGAGTTAAAACATACGAGAATAAGGGAATAAGAACATAATAACATTTATGATCATGGACATAAACGCTAAAGATGTAAACATTTTAGAACTGAAGTGAAAAATAATAT
>NW_025159679.1:0-1519 GCF_004010195.1 Chiloscyllium plagiosum
GGCCGAGGGTGGGGAGGGGTGTTTATTTTACCACGATTGCCAAGGGTCAAAGTATAGATGGGACGGGTTGAGTGTCCACTTTTAATTTTCTTGCTGTAAGGCGTGTGTAACTTTTTGTACTTTGTTTACCTGGGTTTGGGGCTCAGCTTCAGCTAGAAGGAGCCATGGAGGGGTTAGTGGGTAGTATGAGCGCCCCCTGTGGGCAAGGGGGAAGTCTCCTTTTATTTGTGTTTTATGTTAGTTCATTGTAGAAGTAGTTATTAGAAGTTTTGATTTGGTAGTTTTCATAGTTGTATTTTCAAGTTTATACAAACTGTTTACTGTTTTCACTGAGCACTATTTCAGACGATATGGTTAACCATTTGTTTAAATGGTGCACCTGGAATGTTAAGGAGAGTCATTCACCGATTAAGAGAAAAAAGATCCTTTCAAGCCTTAGAAAAGAAAGGGCCGATGTAGCCGTGCTGCAAGAAACACATCGAACTGATAAGGAGCATGTTAAAGTTACAGCAGGGAGGGTTCAGCTGGGTGTTTTCCTCATCATTTAATTCGAAAAGTCGAGGAGTTGCTACACTCATCCTGAAGAATCTCCCACTTCAACTGTTAGACCAAATTAAGGATGAATCTGGGTGGTTTATGATCCTTAAAGCATTAATACTTGGAGAGGAGTATGGGATCTTGAATGTATATTGCCCCCGACACACCCCCTCAAGTTTTTAACAGATGCGCTCTCTAGGTTGATGGCCGTTGGGGTGCGTCATACAATTATTGGGGGAGAGTTTAACTGACGTATGGACCCCGAGGTGGGCAGGATGCCTGGGGGTCTCACAGGCATATCCCCGCAATCCAGGCAGCTGGTGGACCTGAACAGGGAGCTGGGGTTGGTGAATGTATGGAGATGTCTTCACCCTGAGGGTAGGGGTTACACCTTTTTCTCTAACCCATGTAAGTACTACTCTAGGATTGACATGTTTTTTGCCCCATCGATCTTTTTGAATTCGGTGCTTTCCTGTAGAATTGGACACAGCCATTTCTGATCATGGGGCAGTGTACGCAGAGATTAAGGACAGTGGTGATGGGACAGGCTTGTGGCATTGGCACATGGATCCTTTCCCCTGAAGGATAGCAAGTTTACTGAGTTTTTGTGGGAATTTAAAATTTTTTGGGACATTAATTCAGGTACGGCCAGTAATCGTCGGTGCTCTGGGAGACTGTGAAGGCCTATGCAGTGGGTTTGATTATTTCTTCCTCGGTGACTCAGAAAGGGCAGAAGTGAGAGCAGCAGCGTATGCTCAAGGGCTGGCTGAAGGCAGCTGAGACAGCATACTTTGACAGACCGTCTGGAACCACATTGCAGCGGATTACAGCCCTTCGGGCTGCTCTGAATGCTGCACTCACCTAGACAGCAAAGAGGGAGATTTCCTTTCTGGTGAGTATGGTGATAAACCGGGTAGGTATCTGGGGTACTTGGCCAGAAAGAAGAGTGCCCCCCAATCTATCACAGCCATCAGAGAGTGTG
>NW_025159680.1:0-1519 GCF_004010195.1 Chiloscyllium plagiosum
TCTCCAGCATCTGTAGACCTCACTGTCTCCTCTTTATCAGATGAGTCAATGGAGTGAGGAATGGCAGACGGAGTTTAATTTACATATATGTGAGGTGCTTCATTTTGGAAAAGCAAATCCTCACAGGACTTATACACTTAATGATAAGGTCTTAGAGAGTGTTGCTGAACAAAGAGACCTTGGACTGCAGGCTCATAGGTCCTTGATAGTGGAGTCGCAGGTAGATAGGATAGTGAAGAAGGCGTTTGGTATGCTTTCCTTTATTGGTCAGAGTATCGAGTATAAAAGTTGGGAGGTCATCTTTCGGCTGTACAGCACATTGGTGAGGCCACTGTTGGAATATTGCGTGCAACTCTGGTCTCATTCCTATCGGAAGAATGGTTTGAAACTTCAAAGGGTTCAGAAAAGATTTACAAGGATGTTGCCAGGATTGGAGGATTTGAGCTACAAGGGAGAGGCTGTATAGGCTGGGGTTGTTTTCCCTGGAGTGTCAGAAGCTGAAGGGTGACCTTATAGAGATTTATAAAGTCAGGTCATTTCCCTGGGATGGGGGAGTCCAGAACTAGAGGGCATAAGTTCAGGGCGGAGAGGTGAAAGATTTGAAAGAGACCTAAGGGGCAACATTTTCACGCCAAGGGTGCTGTGTGTACCGAATCAACTGCCAGAGGAATGGTGGAGGCTCGGAAGATTACTGCATTTAAAAGGCATCTGGATGGGTATATGAATAGGAAGGGTTTAGTGGGATCAGTGCCGGTAAATGGAACTAGAATGGTTATGATATCTAGTTGGCGTTGATGAATTGGACCGAGGGGTCTGTTTCTCTGCTGTACATCTCTATCACTCTATCAGTCTAATTGCTTTCCACCGTCTATTTACAGCCTGACATTTCAGTCAATTTCCCCTGTTTACCTTGGTCAGTTCTCCTCTCAAACTCATGTAATTGGCTTTGATTCTGATGCTCGGGTGTGCTTTATGGTCACTTGAAAACTTAATAATCTATTTGAATTCCACTATATTGCAATCTCCTGGAGGATCTCTGTGTGACATCACACCTTCACTCAGCTTCATCACTCAACGGTCAATCTGAGATCATGATATCCCGAGCCATCTGCACAATATGTTATTCAAAAGAATACCAACAAAACACATTCAAAGAGGAGCTCTGATAATATCACTCTTGCCAGTGTGACTGTCCCAGATTGAAGTCTCCCAAAACGATCATCATGCCTTTGTTACAAGTTCCAATGTTTTCCTGTTTAATACAGGGAGGAACAATGAAATGCTGCGAGGCAGCCTTAAAAACAGTTCTTCTACTTGTGTTTGTGACACATGGGACCCAGAATTCACATTCAGGCTGATTCAGCCCCATCATGTGAGGCCACATGCTTTCTCTGTCATGCCCTTGTTATTGATTACTGTCAGGGCTACCCATCCTGCACTCCTATTCTGCAAAAGATCCCACAAGGTTGTGTACCGTTGAATATTGACGTTCCACCTTTTGTTCACCCTGTATCCACAT
>NW_025159681.1:0-1519 GCF_004010195.1 Chiloscyllium plagiosum
CAGAGAGTATTGCATATGGCAGTGTAATCCATGCTGTTATATCAGAGAGTATTGCATATGGCAGTGTAATCCATGATGTTTTATCAGAGAGTCATACAAATGGCAGTGTAATCTGAGATTTTATGTCCGAGAGTTTGATAGAGGGCAGTGTAATCCATGTTCATATGTCGGAGAGTCTTACAGAGGGCAGTGTAATCTGTGATGTTATGTCAGAGAGTGTTGCCGAGGGGAGTGTAATCCATGCTGTTATATCAGAGAGTGTTGTAGAGGACAGAGTAATTCATGCTGTTATATCAGAGAGTGTTACAGAAGGCAGTGTAATCCATGCTGTTATATCAGAGAGTGTTGTAGAGGGCAGAGTAATTCATGCTGTTATATCAGAGAGTGTTACAGAAGGCAGCGTAATCCATGCTGTTATATCAGAGAGTGTTACAGAGGGCAGTGTAATCCATGCTGTTATATCAGAGAGTGTTACAGAGGGCAGTGTAATCCATGGTGTTATATCAGAGAGTGTTACAGAGGGCAGTGTAATCCATGCTGTTATATCAGAGAGTGTGACAGAGGGCAGTGTAATCCATGCTGATATATCAGAGAGTGTTACAGAGGGCAGTATAATCCATGCTGTTATATCAGAGAGTGTGACAGAGGGCAGTGTAATCCATGCTGATATATCAGAGAGTGTTACAGAGGGCAGTATAATCCATGCTGTTATATCAGAGAGTGTGACAGACAGAGAGTGTTACAGAGGGCAGCGTAATCCATGCTGTTATATCAGAGAGTGTTACAGAGGGCAGTGTAATCCATGCTGTTATATCAGAGAGTGTTACAGAGGGCAGTGTAATCCATGGTGTTATATCAGAGAGTGTGACAGAGGGCAGTGTAATCCATGGTGTTATATGAGCGAGTGTTACAGAGGGCAGTGTAATCCATGCTGTTATATCAGAGAGTGTTGCCGAGGGCAGTGTAATCCATGCTGTTACATCAGAGAGTGTGACAGAGGGCAGTGTAATCCATGGTGTTATATCAGAGAGTGTTGCAGAGGGCAGAGTAATTCATGGTGTTATATCAGAGAGTGTTACAGAGGGCAGTGTAATCCATGCTGATATATCAGAGAGTGTTGCAGAGGGCAGTGTAATCCATGCTGTTATATCAGAGGATGTTACAGAGGACATGGTAATGTCAGTGAGTGTGACAAAGGGCAGTGTAATCCATGCTGTTATATCAGAGAGTGTTACAGAGGGCAGTGTAATCCATGCTGTTATATCAGAGAGTGTTACAGAGGGCAGTGCAATCCATGCTGTTATAGCACAGAGTGTTGTTGAGGGCAGTGCAATCCATGCAGTTATTTCAGAGAGTGTTGTTGAGGGCAGTATAAGCCGTGCTGTTATTCCAGAGAATGATGCAGTGGAGCCAGTGTTGGACTGGGCTGGACATTGTTAAAATCACCTCACACCAGGTTATACGGACAACAACCTGGTGATGTGTGTTTTTTAAATATGTCAGAGAATGTTACAGAGGG
>NW_025159682.1:0-1519 GCF_004010195.1 Chiloscyllium plagiosum
CCTGTCTGTGATTATCATCTGTCTGTGATTATCATCTGTCTGTGATTACCTCCTGTCTCTGATTATCTTCTGTCTGTGATTATCTCCTGTCTGTGATTATCTCCTGTCTGTGAGTATCTCCTGTCTGTGATTATCTCCTGTCTGTGAGTATTTCCTGTCTGTGATTATCTTCTGTCCATGATTACTTCCTGTCTGTGATTATCTCCTGTCTGTGATTATCTCCTGTCTGTGATTATCTCCTGTCTATGATTATCTCCTGTCTGTGATTATCTCCTGTCTCTGATTATCTCCCGTCTGTGATTGTCTCCTGTCTATGATTATCTCCTGTCTGTGATTATCTCCTGTCTCTGATTTTCTGCAGTCTGTGATTATCTCCTGCCTGTCATTATCTCCTGTCTGTGATTATCTCCTGCCTGTGATTATCTCATGTCTGTGGTTATCTCCTGTCTCTGATTGTCTCCTGTCTGTAATTGTCTCCTGTATGTGATTATCTCCTGTTTCCGATTATCTCCTGCCTGTCATTATCTCCTGTCTGTGATTATCTCCTGTCTGTAATTGTCTCCTGTATGTGATTATCTCCTGTCTCTGATTATCTGCAGTCTGTGATTTTCAACAGTCTCTGATTATCTCATGTGTCTGGTTTCACACATACGCACGCCTGTGTATGTACACACTTGTATATGAACACGACTGGACATGATGCAGGCTTATACAGACAACCGTACAGAAATATTCAGTCATGTCTGCACAAGTGTACATTGGAATACACATTCAGATACACACATGCACATACACATATGCACACTGGTGCTGGAATAATAAATAGAAGTAAGTGAGGACTGTAGATGCTGGAGATCAGAGTCAAGTGTGTGTTGCTGGAAAAGCCCAGGAGGTCCGGCTGCAACCGAGGAGCAGGGGAATCGATGTTTCCGGCACAAGCCCTTCCTCAGGAATGAGGGAATAATAGATCGCCCAGTAACTGATCCACAGACAAACACACAGCAATATTTGCAAGACGCACCAATAGATACCCACAGTCTAACGTGCTAATAACCTGACCTATAAGGATTGAAAAGACTGAGGGCTGATGGAGCTGTATGACTTCATTCTCACTTCCAATGTAGATACTGGAGCCGTAGCTGCATTGGCTTTGAGGTGCGTGAAAGACAAGCGGAACACACAGTGCACTACAAACGCACTCCACAAAGTCCTCAATCAGATCCTTCTCCAAGTGAAGGATGATGGTACCATCGGCAACATCTACAGTACAGGACTGGCAATGCAGGTAATTCACACCAACACAAAAGCACTAACACAGATACACACCATCTGAGACACAGGATCTCAAACCGACACCTACACAAAGTTACTCGACACTGTTCGGAGTCCCATATCTCTCTGGGAGTTACTGTACACTGTTCTGATCCCCATATCTCTCTGGGAATTACTGGACACTGTTCTGATCCCCATGTCACTCTGGGAGTTGCTGTAAACTGTTCTGATCCCCATATCATTCTGG
>NW_025159683.1:0-1519 GCF_004010195.1 Chiloscyllium plagiosum
TATTCATGGGAAGATTTTAATTGGTAATAACTGCTACGGTGCCCATTGGTGGAATCAGCCTATACGATAATCAGGACATGAAACCGTGGTGCCTTATTGCCCTGCCGTGAGCAAGACCTCGCAGCTTACATTCCCTGATTCTGCTTTTGAAATAAAGATCACTTTCTCAATGTGTCTGCATTTGTGGCAAACAGCTCATTGATCTCGGGACTAGACATGAAGAGGAATCTGGAGGTGTGACAGGGACAGAAACAGAACGAGACGAGACGAGCTGTGAAAGTGTCTAGAGTTTGCCGTGTGTCAGTAATTTTAGTGAGGAATGTTTGCTGGGCGCTATCCTGTCAGATCCCAGGAACAAGATGCCTTGATTTGGTGGGATTTGTGTTACTGAAAGTTACACTTGCGAAGCGTGAGGGACTATTTCAGCTCAGTATCCACTTCATATCGCAGCTCACAGCAACGGTTCACATTTTTTGGAGAAGTGGCTTGTATTCCACTTAAAGCCGCCTTTCACCAGAGAAACTTGCGGACGTAAAGCACATGGAGTGCATATAATTATGAGGGCTTTGTCACTGTCAGGGAATGTGCCTGCGTGTCTGCCTCTGAGTGTGAACATGAGAATACTTTTCTCAAAGGTGTTGCAACCCAGTCAACCGTCAATACCATCGTTGTGTCATTTAAGGTCACACAGCGAATCTCATTGACATTTCCCCTGGAAAGTCAGAACACTCAAAGTTATGGGGTGAACTGGGACGAGAATACATGGACGTTTGATAACCTGGTCTGTACGATGGACGGATGGCCATTCACTGTCCCTCCCCAACCCCACTCCCCCACGCTTTAAAAACTCGAGGACAGAGAGAGGAATTGACCTGACGAGAAAATCTCTTCACAATATTCCATCACCTTTTTATTGTCCCTTTTCCGACAAATTTTGCAAATTACTTATCACACTTTTTTATCTTCTCACCTAAATCATTTATTTAAATGAAAAAATGAATGTGGGCTAAGCATCGATCCTCGTGGGACACCATCGGTCATAGTCCTCCAATCTGAAAACTACTTTCCACGGCTATTCCCAGCCTCCTGCTGTTAATCTAATTTTATATCGAATTGGAAATCTCACCGAAATCTCTGTGATCTCACTTTTTTGAATCAGGCAACCATGTGGAACCTTGAAAAAACTTTTATTAAGTTCAAGTGAGCAATATCTACCACTTTGTCCGTATCAATCATATTAGTTTTGCCCTCGAAAACTCAGTCATGTTTGTGAGATACAACTTCCCTCGCGCAAAAACATTCTGGTTATTCCCATTTATTCCTTGTATCTGCAAATGCATTGAAAGCCGATCGTTTATAATTTCATCCAACAACTTACTTAAGACTACGGTCAGAAACACAGGTCTATCGTTTCCAGGATTCACCATGTAACCCTTTCTTAACAAAAGCACAAAATTAGCCACTCCCCGTTTTTTCAGAGCCTCTCTCATAGTAATAGCTTACACAATTATTTCTACGA
>NW_025159684.1:0-1519 GCF_004010195.1 Chiloscyllium plagiosum
GGTCCTGGTAAAAGACAAACAGCATCCTGAGGTCTGAAAGCAAGGTCTGAAAGTGAAAACTAGCCACCTAGTTACACAACAGTTACTGACAGTACTCCTCAGGAGACTCAGAAACTGTGCTGTGACCCAGTGCAGCTTTTTGTCCCAGAAGAAGTGAACCAATGTTCTATGGATATCAGCGACAAAAGAAAGGATCAAGGTTAGTTACGAACAGGTGTTATCTAGAAGGAGTGTAAGTAGACAGGTCCCCTGGGCCGGATGGGATTTATCCAAGGATTCTCTGGGAAGCTAGGGAGGAGATAGCAGAGCCTTTGGCTTTGATATTTGAGCCGTCATTGTCTACAGGTTTAGTACCAGAGGACTGGAGGATTGTAAATGCTGTGCCCTTGTTCAAGAAGGGCAGTAGAGATGACCCAGCCTTACTTCTATTGTAGGAAAGGTTTTTAGATTTAGATTACATTACAGTGTGGAAACAGGCCCTTCGGCCCAACAAGTCCACACCGACCCGCCGAAGCGCAACCCACCCATACCCCTACATTTACCCCTTACCTAACACTACGGGCAATTTAGCATGGCCAATTCACCTGACCTGCACATCTTTGGACTGTGGGAGGAAACCGGAGCACCCGGAGGAGATACGGGGAGAACGTGCAAACTCCACACAGTCAGTCGCCTGAGGCGGGCATTGAACCCGGGTCTCCGGCGCTGTGAGGCAGCAGTGCTAACCACTGTGCCACTGTGCCGCCCACGGGTTGTGGAAAGGATTATAAGAGATAAGGTTTATAATCATCTAGCAAGCAACAATTTGATTTCAGACAGTCAACGTGGTTTCATCAAGTGCAAGTCATGCACTCACAAACCTCATTGAGTTTTTTTTGAGAAGGTGACCAAGTATTTAGATGAGGGTAGGGCAGTTGACGTGGACATGGACTTCAGTAAAGCCTTTGATAAGGTTCCACATGGTAGGCTGTTGCAGAAATTACTGAGGCATGGAACTGAGGGTGATTTAGCAGTTTAGATTAGAAACTGGCTTTTTGAAAGAAGGCAGTGAGTGGTGGTTGATGGAAAATATTCAGCCTGGAGTCAAGTTACTAGTGGTGTGCCACAAGGAGCTGTTTTGGGACCAGTGCCATTTATGATTTTTATAAATGACTTAGACACAGGCATAGGTGGATGGATTAGTAAATTTGCAGATGGCACGAAAGTCGGTGGGGTAGTGGACAGTTTGGAAGAATGTTGCAGGTTGCAGGGAGACTTGGATAAACTGCAGAATTGGGCTAAGAGGTGGCAAATGGAATTTAATGCAGCTAAATGTGAGGTGATGCACTTTGGGAAGAATAACAGGAAGTCAGAGTACTGGGTCAATGGAAAGATTCGGGGTAGTGTGGATGTGCAGAGGGATCTTGGAGTCCATGTACATAGATCCCTGAAAGTTGCCACCCAGGGTGATAGTGCTGTTAAGAAAGCACACTGTGTGTTAGGTTTCATTCGTAGAGGGATTGAGTTCCGGAACCGCAAT
>NW_025159685.1:0-1519 GCF_004010195.1 Chiloscyllium plagiosum
ACAAGATCCGGAACAGCACTGGGAACAAGATCCGGAGCAGCACTGGGTACAAGGTCAGGAGCAGCACTGGGAAAATAATCAGGAGAAGCACGAGGGAAAAGATCAGGAGCAGCACAAGGAACAGGATCGGGAGCAGCACGAGGAACAAGATCTGGAGCAGCACTGGGAACAAGATCAGGAACAGCACTGGGAATATGATCAGGAGCAGCACTGGAAACAAGAGCAGGGGCACCACTAGGAACAAGATCCAGAGCAGCACTGGGAAAAAGATCAGGAGCAGCACTGGGAACAAGATCAGGAACAACACTGGGAACACGATCCGGAGCAGCATGAGGAACAAGATCCGGAGGAGCACTGGGAATAAGATAAGAAGCAGCACGCGGAACAAGATCCGGAACAGCACTGGGAACAAGATCAGGAACAGGACTGGGAACAAGATCTGGAACAACACTGGGATAAAGATCAGGAGCAGCACAGGGAACAAGATCCAGAACAACACTGGAAAAAAATCAGGAGCAGCACAGGGAACAAGATCAGGAGCAGCACAGGGAACAAGATCCGGAACAGCACTGGGAAAAAGATCAGGAGCAGCACTGGGAACAAGATCAGGAACAGCACTGGGAACAAGAACAGGAACAGCACTGGGAACAAGATCAGTAGCAGCATGAGGAACAAGATCCGGACGAGCACTGGGAACAACATAAGAAGCAGCACGCGGAACAAGATCCGGAACAGCACTGGGAACATGATCCGGAGCAGCGCTGGGAACAAGATCCGGAACAGCACTGGGAATAAAATCAGGAGCAGCACTGTGAGCAAGATCAGGAACAGCACTGGGAACAAGAACAGGTGCAGCCAAGAAAAACGATCAGGAGCAGCACGGGAAACAGGATCAGGAGCAGCACTGGGAACAAGATCAGGAGCAGCACGAGGAACAAGATCCAGAGCAGCACTGGGAGCAAAATCCGGAGCAGCACTGGGAACAAGATTCGGAGCAGCACTGGGAACAAGATCAGAAGGAGCACGTGGAACAAGATCAGGAACAGTGCGGAGAACAAGATCTGGAGCAGCACTGGGAACAAGATCAGGAGCAGCATGAGCAATAAGGTCCAGAGGAGCACTGAAAGCACTGGGAACAAGATCAGGAGCAGCATGAGGAACAAGATCCGGAGCAGCTGAGGGAATAAGATCAGGAGCAGCACTGTGAGCAAGATCAGGAGCAGCACCGAAAAAAACGATCAGGAGTAGCATTGGGAACAAGATCCCGGAGCAGCACTGGGAACAAAATCAGGAGCAGCACTGGGAATATGATCAGGAGCAGCACTGGAAACAAGATCCGGAAAAGCACTGTGAACAAGATCCGGAGAAGCACTGGGAACAAGATCAGGGGCCGCACTGGGAACAAGATCCAGAACAGCACTGGGAACAAGATCAGGAACAGCACTGGGAATACAATCAGGAGCAGCACTGGGAAAAAGATCAGGAACAGAACTGGGAATATGATCAGGAACAGCACTGG
>NW_025159686.1:0-1519 GCF_004010195.1 Chiloscyllium plagiosum
CCACCCAATCTTCCCAGTATTCTCAAATAGTCATGCTCTTAGATGCTGTCAGGGAGACATCCACTGAATCAGTAAATATCTGGCCTGCTGCTGCCTGTGCTGCAAATGCAGTCTCAGCCTTGTTCCTGAAGCATGAATCATCAGAGTTTACTACTGAAGGTGAAACCTTAAATCATGGCCGAAGACAAAACATGCTCCAGACAGCAGTGAATATTAGGACCAGACCCGATCAGATGGGAAAGGTATGGGCCCACAAAAGAGGGCAATCATACAGTGAGCATACAGCAGAACCTTATGAGGGTAGTTGCTGGCTGAGTGGTATTATCACTGGGCTGTTAATCCATAAACCCAGATAATGGACTAAGCACTCAGGTTCAAATCCCACCATAGCAGATGGTGGAATTTGAGATCATTAAAGATCTGCAATTAAAAATCTCATGATGACCATGAAATGTTGTCAATTGTTGGAAAACCCCGCCTGGTTCAATAATGTTCTTTAAGTAAGGAAATTGCCATCCTTACCTGGTATGGTCTACATGTGACTCCAGACACACAGCAATGTGGGTGACTCTTAACTACCCTCTGGCCATTTTGGGAAGGGCAATAAATGGTGCCTGGGCAGAGATGCCCTCATCCTGGGAATGAATATGAGGCAGTTAAAGGGACTGGTAGATCAGGAGCATGGGAAACAGGGTGAACTGACTTCCCGTGCTCTTCTCTATCAACACGAAATATCTGCGATCCCATCGACCGAAAATGCTCTAAAAGCAGCATCCACCGTCCGTCATTCCCACTCAGTGACAAAAACAATATAATCCTCTTCCACAGTGAGGTGTTTGGGTCTCACACATGGCGATTTCTAAGACTCATGATTCAACTGCCTAACTGACAACTGAAGATGGAAACTGAATAGCAGGGCTGCAGTGTGAGAGGGGTGCTTGAGCCCAGGGCCCATCCACTCCCCTCTGATTTCTTTCATTTTTTTTCCTTCTTACTTTGACGATTGTGGGCCATGCACCCGATGATAAAACTTTCAAGAAACTGTCGTGACACCCAAGACTGTCCTCCCAGTAGTTTGGGACCAGCAGAAGCAGCAATGGTGGCAAAGCTTCTCCAGCAATCAGAGGCAGCGGAGAGATGTACTGCAGCTTCCAAACCCAGCTTCAAGACCCCAGCGACTGCGACTGAAAAGTAAAACTAAAAATCTTGGTTCTGTCGGAGCCTGACCCCAACCATTCAGGCTGCTTCTGTTGGTCTAAATTAAAGAAAACCCAAGGCCTCACAAGCTGCTCAAAACGTCTCACTCCAATTTTCTTCAAATAAAAACCCAGAACAATATACAGCTCTCCGAGCCATAGTATCATTACACCATCCAGTACCGAGCTCCCACCCAGTTTGAGGGGCTTACCATGACCTCACTGGGGCCACAGCAGATCTCCTCCCTTTCTGTCTTTGAGCAGGGCTCAGACACTCACATTGCCACTGCGGGGGGGTGTTGGACAGAGCTCAGGCCTTCTTT
>NW_025159687.1:0-1519 GCF_004010195.1 Chiloscyllium plagiosum
GAAAATTTGAGGTAGGAGTACTGGAAAAGTTCTTAGATCTAGGAATACAATTTGTCCTTGCAAATGATAAAACGGATTCCCAATAGGTGTGATGCCTTCTCTCATTGAAAAGGCAGTGGCGATGACGGCAACTGGAGACCTAGAGAGTGTTTATCCAGGAATCTTTCCTGATTGCGTGATCACAGATCACAGAGGCATAAATTGAAGCAGGAGGCTTCAAAAGGCACAAATAAATAAACCGACGTCGTGTTATCCAAAACCTGTTTTGATCACTAAAGTGGAATAGAGAAGGAGCAAACCAGTTAACATGCAAGCATCTTTTGCTTTACTAAGCTGATTGAATTACAGCAGCAAGTTGCAGAGTTAGAACACTTATATCAAAGCGTATTTACCGAGAAAGAAAATGAATCCATTCCTGTCTGCTATTACTTAAAATATGATATCTTAATGAGGAAATGCAGACAATCATGCATTCAAGCAAATGATAATAGTCAGACATTCATCAAATCGTTTTGCCAGTCGGGTATAGAAAGGGGGTGCTGCTAGTGCTGCATGCGCTACCACTTGAGGAAAACACAGGCTAAAATACAATGACATTTATACTGGCCTGCACAACACAAGGATGTAGTTGCATTTTGCCAGGTGTTTCATCCTTGTCAGATCAACGGAATACCACAGGCAGACGTAAAATCTGAACGATTAAAATTTATTCCAGCATTTGAGGAACCTTTCACACAGTCTCGATTGATTTTTTTGAAGAAATCACAGAGAGGATTGATGAGGGCAAAGCAGTAGACGTGATCTATATGGGGTTCAGTAAGGCGTTGACAATATTCCCATTGGGAGACTGTTTAGTAAGATTAGAGCTCACAGAATGCAGGGAGAACTAGCCATTTGTATACAGACCTGGCTTAAAGATAGAAGACAGAGAGTGGTGATGAAAGGTTGTTTCTCAGACAGGAGGCCTGTGACCAGTGGCGTGCCACAAGGATCGCTGCGGGGTCCTCAACTTTTTGTCACTTGTATAAATGATTCCGATGCGAGCATAAGAGGTATGGTACGTAAGTGTGCAGCTGACACCAACATTGGAGGTGTGGTGGACAGCGAAGAAGGATATCACAGATTACAACGGGGACTTGATCAGATGGGCCAAAGGGTTGAGAAGTGGCAGATGGTGTTTAATTCAGATAAATACGAGGTGCTGCATTTTGGGAAAGCAAATCTTAGCAAGACGTCTACGCTTAATTTTAAGGTCCTAGGGAGTGTTGCAGAACAAAGAGACCTTGGAGTGCAGGTTGAAAGCTTCTTGAAAGTGGACACGCAGGTAGATAGGATAGTGAAGAAGGCGTTTGGTATGCTTTCTTGTATTGGTCAGAGTCTTGAGCCCTGGAGTTGGGAAATCATGTTAAGCACATTGGTTAGGCCATTTTTTGCAATATTGCATGCAACTCTGGTCTCCTTCCTATATGAAAGATGATGAGAAAGTTGAAACGGTTCAGAAAAGATTTACAAGGATGTT
>NW_025159688.1:0-1519 GCF_004010195.1 Chiloscyllium plagiosum
GGGTTCATCGCCGTGTCATAACATCATTCTTGTAATGCCGTGTTCTAGTCACCTCATTGACGGAAAGAGATGGAAGATATAGAGAGGATGTAGAGAATTACTTATGGAACAGCAGAAACTTTGACACTAGCCGCACAGAGTGAGTGAAATACTGAGAAAGTCACCAGGTGAAAAAATAAAAACTGGCAGATTCCCGATGTCGATGTAAACGTCAGTGTGGCACTGCGTGTAGTGCGACTGTATTGATGACTTGGTATCTGTGTGTGCGTGTGCATCTGTGTTCATCTCTGTGTGTCTCTGCATGTCTGTATTTGCCTCTGGGCATATCTGCGTGCCTGTATTTGTGTCTGTGTGCAGCTGCATGCCTGTATTCTTCTCTGTGCGTTTCCGACTGTCTATATTCACCTCGATGTGTATCGGCGTGTCTGTATTCATCTCTGTGTACATCTGTGTGTCTCTATTCGTCTCTGTGTGTATCTGCCTATCTCTGTGTGTATCCGCGCGTCTCTTTTTGTCCCTGTATGTAGGTTTATCCCCTGTGTTCAACTCTATGTCTATACGGGTATCTGTATTCGTCTCTGTTGGTATCTCTGTGACTTTATTCATCTCTGTATGTAACTACGTGTCTATATTTGTCTTTCTGTGTCTCTGTATTCGTCTCTGTGTGCATCGGTGTCTGCATTCATCTCTGAATCTGTGTGTCTGTATTCATCTCTATGTGTGTCTGCATGCCTGTATTCATCTGTGTGTGTCATTAATTCGTCTCTGTGTGTACCTGCGAGTCTCTATGTGTACCTGCGCGTATGTGTTTGTCTCTATGTGTATCTGTGTGTCTGTTTCCATCTCTGTGTGCATTTGTATGTCTGTATTCTTCTCTGCGGGCATCTGTGTGACTCTATTCGTCTCTGTGTGGATCTGCATGTCTGTATTCATCTTGTGTGTATCTGTGTGTCTCTATCCATCTCTGTGTCGATCTGCATGTTTTTGTGTGTAACTTCGTGTCTGCTTCCGTCTCTGTGTGCATCTGTGTGCCTACATTCACGTCTGTATATGCGTGTGTGTATTCGTCTCTATGTCTATCTGCATGCCTGTATTCATATCTGTATCTGCATGTCTGTGTCGTCTCTGTCAATCTGCATGCCTGTATTCATGCGTGAGTATAAATGTGTCTGTATTCGTCTCTGTGTGTATCTGCGGGTCTGTGTTTGTTTCTGTGTGCATCTGTGTGTCTGTGTTCATCTTTGTGTGTATCCATGTGTCTGTATTCATCACTATGGGCATCTGGGTGAGTCTATTCGTCTTTGTGTGTGTCTGCATGTCTATATTTGCCTCTGTGTGTATCTGCGTGTCTGTATTCATCTCTGCATCTGCGTGTCTGTATCCGATTCTATGTGTAACTAGCGTGCCTGTATTAATCTCTGTTGTATATCTGCCTATCTGTGTTTTTCTCTGTGTGCCTGTATTTGTTTCTGTCTGTCGTTGCACATCTGTATTCGTGTCTCTGTGTGCCTGTGCACCT
>NW_025159689.1:0-1519 GCF_004010195.1 Chiloscyllium plagiosum
CTGCCAGAATCGGTCAGTAATTGCTTCCATCCGGAAATAACGACAAAGGCAGCATATACACGGGAAACGACCACCACTAATCCCCCTCCAATCATATCACCTTTCTGAGTTGGATGTACCTCGCTGATCCTTCAGTGTCGCTGAATGTAAATCCTGGAAATTCCCCTCGAGCGGTATCATGTCTGTGCTGAGGAGTTGAAAGCTAGGGGAAAATAATTCATCCCCTCCATCACTGTGGTAATTCTGGATATGCATTGAATCCTTTCCCATTGACTATACTCCATGAATTCGTTTTGAAAATTTAAAGGTTCCTGTCAGACATCTGCAATCGTCTGGAATAAGTTGAGACGTGGACGAAGACAGTGAAATAAAGTGATAGACAATGATGCCTGGGAGGCATAATGCAGGAGGTGAGCGCGGAACAGATGGTGCAAAGCTCAATGTCGGTGCCATTGCGTCAGCTTTTACTGCCCAATGATTACACTTACTTCCACATAACACCTAGTCAATTCACCACAATGACCTTGTTCCTCTTGATGTGATGTCCCCTCTGTCTGTATTAACGTGGTTCATGGGCCCCGATAGAATGAGCACCTCCTCTTTCTCCTGTCTCTTTAACCAGGTAAAAATACCAGTTTTAAATGAATGCAAGAAGAGATTATGTTTTTCTGTGCCTATTCAGTAGAGAATTTTCAGCTGTAAACTGTTTGTATTTGAAAATTCGAGGATTGATTGCAATTCTCTGAGAGCAACATTGATCCGAAAACACATGTCCAAGTTCTGTGAGGAAGTGGTTAAGCAACTCCACATATGGATGAGTAAGGGCCTCTTGACTGTGGCGCCGTGGCTTAGTTGGTTAAAGCGCTTGTCTAGTAAACAGGAGATCCTGGGTTTAACTCCCAGCGGTGCCTACTTGTTGCGTTCATATTTGGGCTTGGTGTTTCAAGTCTTTGCGAAAGTAACTCAGCGTCTTGGACTTTCACCCTGCAAAGATTTGGTGATCCAGGTTAAGTTCCAACAGTGAATGCCATGTTCTTTTATATATTCCGAAATATTACTTATGTCTGTAGTTTCTTTCCATTATTCCACAAGCACTTCTGCTTCTCCTCCTCTTTTATTCCCCCTCCTTCATTCCCAGTTAGGTCGGAATAACGAGATGAGGCAGGAGGCGCTGCAGATTTGCCGGAGAATTTTGTGGTAATGGCAGAGATACCACCAGGTGATCACTCTCATTCTCTGATGTCACCGTTTAAACATTTAAACCAAACATATATACATCGTTGTGCTTCTTTATTTGTAGTGTAATTGCTTTTTTTTTCCTGGTGGATTATGAATTCTATTTTGAATTCGAAACAGTCATAATTGTTTGAGGAAGAAGTGACGCCTTGCCTGGTTTGAAGTGATAGACACATTATCCGGAGAATGTGAACCCAGTTCAACCGTACTCCAGTCAGTTGGCAAAAAGCCTCTCAGCAGCTGCACACTAAAATTGTCTCGAAATGTCAGACTTTTCATAGAG
>NW_025159690.1:0-1519 GCF_004010195.1 Chiloscyllium plagiosum
AACTGCAACTGAACGTTGACCACATTGCTGTGGGTCTGGAGTCACATGTAAGCCCGACGAGGTGAAGATGGTAGATTTCCGTCCCGAAAAGGCGCGAACAATCGACAGTGGTTTCATTGTTTCATTTGATTCTTAACTCCTGATATTTTATTGAATTCAAATTCCAACATTTTACGTGGTAGGATTCGGATGCGGAGTCTGATTCCTTGGATTAATATTCCGGAGATAAAACAGCTAAGCCATCGCCTCCTCAGCATCACCAATCAACTCGAATGGCAATAATGGTGTTGTTGGTGGTGTGACTTTGTTTCATAAGGCAAATAAATGATTTGGCAAAACATACCATCCTTCTCATTTTATATTTACGAGAAGGCGAGGTGATGGGAAGGGCTCTTTGTGAAATGGAGCTGGATGTCCATGGGTATGAATCACTAACAGAATTCATACGGAACAGCCGGGTGCTAGCAGGTGGGACTAGATTAGGTTGGGATATCAGATCAGCATGGACGGGTTGGACCGGAGGTCTGTTTCCATTCTGTACACCTCTATGACTCTATGACTCAGCAAGTAATCAGCACAATAAATGAGTAGTGTCCTTCATTGCAAAATGATTAAAGTATAAGTGTGAAGACACCGTCCTGCAGTTGTAGAGTGTTCTTGAGACAGTATTTTCTCTCCTTTATAATGAATGATCTCCTTGCTACAGAGAGACAGTGTAATGGCGTTTCATCAGACTACTCCCTGCGGTGATGGTACCATGGGGAGAGTGTAAAGGAAATGAATGTTTAATCTTTAACACGATAAAAAAGAATAAAAAGTGATTGCATTAATACTTGAGTATTATGAATCACCACTCATTATTTCCAAAACAAAACATTGATAGCATTAAATATAACATGCTTTCCGTGACCCGTGTCTTCACATTTAGACAAATACGAAGATCGGAAAGATTTAGAAGGATATGGACCAAACACAGAGAAATGGGGTTAGCGTGGATGGACATTTTGGTCAGAATTAACTAGTTTGGGCTAAAGGGCCTGTCTCCTTGCTATACGATTCTGTGACTCTATGATCATTTACAGAGTTCTGTAGATCCCCCATGTTGGTTGAGAGAGAACTGCAGGTTCTGAATGAACTCTCACAGTCTCGATGTGCGGTTGGTGTGTGACTCTGCACTGAACGTAATGTTGTTCACAACCTGTCAGCAGCCACACTCTGACAGAGTTCGGCATTCCCACCAGCTTCTAACCTCCATACAGGACACGATCCAGTCTTCTTTGTCACAAACCAATCCTTTTTTTTGCTAAAAGCTGTTCATTGGTTCAAGGAGACTCTGTCCTTGATGTTTTCGGAGGGGCAATAAACGGGACGGGCTCCGATCAGTCTGGTTTTGTACAGACATGAAAATGATTTTCGGAGGCCTTTTATTTATATGTAAACAGATGAAACTTCAGGCCAAAGTAGTTATGCTTTAGAAGTAGTGACGTGTATAATGATTGGGGAGTGGTCAGCTCTTTTA
>NW_025159691.1:0-1519 GCF_004010195.1 Chiloscyllium plagiosum
TCTCTCCCCTACACTGCGCATAATGTCTCTCCGACACTGGGCACAATCTGCCCCCACAAGGGAACAATCTCTCTCTTACACTCGGCACAATCTCTCCTCTACACTGGGCACAATCTCTCCCTTACACTGGGCACAATCTCTTCCACACACTGGGCATTATCTCTCCCCTACTCTGGGCATAATCTCTCCCCTACACTGGGTACAATCTCTCCCCTACATTGCGTGCAATCTCTCCCCAAATTTGGCACAATCCCTCCCCCACACTGGGCACAATCTCTCCCCTACACTGGGCACAATCTGTCCCTGACACTGGACACAATCTCTCCCCGACACTGGGCACAATCTCTTCCCCACACTCGACACAATCTCTCCCACACAAGGGAACAATCTCTCCCCAAACTGGGCACAATCTCTGCCCCACACTGGGCATAATCTCTCCACTACTCTGGGCACAATCTCTCCCCGACACTGAGTACAATCTCTCCCCGACACTGGGCACAATCTCTTCCCCAAACTGCACACTATCTCTACCCCACAAGGGCACAATCTCTCCCCTACACTGGATACAATCACTCCTCTACACTGGGTACAATTTGTCCCCCACACTGGGCACAATCTCTCCCCTACACTGGGCACAATCTCTCCCCGACACTGGGCACAATCTCTCCCCTACACTGGGCACAATCTCTCCCGTACACTGGGCACAATCTCTCCCGTACACTGGGCACAATCTGCCCCCACAAGGGAACAATCTCACCCTTAAACTCGGCACAATCTCTCCACTACACTGGGCACAATCTCTCTCCCCTACACTGGGTACAACCTCTCCCCTACACTGGGCACAATCACTCCCCTACACTGGGCACAATCTCTTCCCCTACACTGGGCACAATCTGTCCCCGACACTGGACACAATCTCTCCACTACACTAGGTACAATCTCTCCCCTACACTGGGCACAATCTCTCCCCTACACTGGGCACAATCTCTCCCCTACACTGGGCACAATCTCTTCCCAACACAAGTGCTCATTCTCTCCCCACACTGGGCACAACCTCTCCCCCACACTGGGCACAATGCTCCCACACAAGGGCATAATCACTCCTCTACATTGGGCACAATTTCTCCTGTACATTGAGCACAATCTGTCCCCTACACTGGGCACAATCTGTCCCCCATACTGGGTACAATCTCTCCCTTACACTGGGCACAATCTCTACCCCACACTGGGCACAATCTCTCCCCCATACTGGGCATGATCTCTCCCCTACTCTGGGCACAATCTCTCTCCGACATTGGGTGCAATCTCTCCCCAAACTGGGCACAATCTCTCCCCTACATAGGCACAATCTCTCCCACACAAGGGAACAATCTCATTGGGTGCAATCTCTCCCCAAATTGGGCACAATCTCTCCCCTACACTGGGTACAATCTCTGCCCTACACTGGGCACAAACTGTCCACCACACTCGGTACAATCTCTCTCCTACACTGGGCACAATCTGTCCTCCACACGGGGTA
>NW_025159692.1:0-1519 GCF_004010195.1 Chiloscyllium plagiosum
CAACGGCTTTATGGTGGCCTCACTAATGCATTGTGCAGTCACAGCACGACATCCCTACTCCTACTCTCAATGCTCTGACCAATGAATGTTAGCACCACACACATCTGCTTCACCACGCTGCCTTGTGCGATGCCAATTTCAATGAACTGTGATCTGTATCCCTGGGTTTCTGACTGAGAACATTAACCGGGGCCTGAACACATACTGTACAATCTCTCCCTGGCTTGGTTTTACCAAAATGGAACACTGTGCATTTATCTAATTCCAGCCATCTGCTATTCCTCAGCCCACAGTTCCAACAATGCTGTTAATACTGTTGCATTGTAGATAATAATCGTCACTGTCCAATGTATAAGCAATTTCAATGTTACCCACAAACTTCTTACCAGGAAACCAATATTTTCAGCCAAATCATTTATGCAAATGACAAACAACAGTGGACCGACTTTACCGCTCGTCACATGCGTGCAGTCATAAAAACAAAATATCTGCCACCACCTTCTCTCTCATACAATAAAGACAATTCTATGTCCAATTGACTAGCTCCTCCTGGATGCCGTATCCTTTTACTTTGATCTGAACTTATTACTCAGTGTACCACACAGAACGTAGAACAGGGAACAGTGCGGCATAATTATGAAGGGATTCAAACTTCCTCTCTCTTCAGCTCAATGGCAGTGGGTCACAGACGAGGCTAACTCTCTCCCACTGTCAAGAGGAGTCTGTAGTTGGCTGTGTAGACCGATGTGGCTTCCACAGACTCTAATGCACTTTGAGCAGAGGTAGGCCATGGGAATTGATAGGTGGAGCTTTGGAGTGGCAACGCACTCCTTGTGCTGTTTTCTCGTGGATTCTTCTTTGTTCCCTCAGCAAGTCTCGAGGGGATCAATACCTTGCCAATGCTCCTCCCCGTCTTTGGACAGTATTGACCCAGTAATTCCCAGTTGTTAATGGGAATGCTGCACGTCCTCAGTGAAGCCTTGTGGGTATCCCTGAAGCACGTCCGCTGTCCACATGGGGCTCGCCGACTGTTTCAGAGCTGGGAGTAAATCACCTGATAGTGAGTCTCGTGTTGGTCATGGGGATGACGTCTCCAGCACATCAAAGCCAGTTGGGAGTGGCGGGGGATGGAGTGCCTCGATGCTGGGGATGTTGGCATGTTCAAGGACGCTGGTGTTGATGGGTCTGTCTTCACAGTGGATTCACTGGATGTTGCACAGGTAGCCTTGATGGGACTGTTTGAAAAACTTGATTTTCCTGGTTTAGACAGTCCACGTCTCAGAGCCATATCGGAGCGTGGTAACCACCACAGCTCTGTATACCATGAGCTTAGGATTGGAGCAGATTTTGTTGTCCTCGAACAACCTTTCCTTCAGATGACCGAAGGCTGAGGTAGCATACTGGAAGCAGATCTGGACTCTTCATCAATATCTGATTTCGTCGACAGGACATTCCCGAGGTTTGGAAGGTCCAAGGCATCCTCATTGACCTTGAAGATCGGAGATGCGCTGTGCAGTGC
>NW_025159693.1:0-1519 GCF_004010195.1 Chiloscyllium plagiosum
CTCTAAACTAGACAAAATAATTGCACTTGAAATTTTTAACTTGTTCACTGCACAGAAACTGTCTGACGGGAAGATAATGCACCGTGCTCAACTCATTGACTCGTGATCTAGAGCCACAGATTAATAATCTGTTAATATGAAGGAAATTGGTGGCATTGAAGTGAAACCATCATCATAAAGTAGAAAAAGCCCATCTGCTTGCCTCATGTCCTTTAGTGAAGGCAATGGGTCATTCTTCCCTGATCAGGTCTCTGTGTGACTGCAAACCCACAGCAATGTATTTTACTCTTTACTGACCTGTGGAAAAGCTGAATCAGCCATTCAGTTCAAGATAGGCATAACATGTTGGTCTGACCTATGAGGGAAGAACAAAAGAAAAGATAGCTCCCTTTCTCTGCCTGTTTCCTACAGCTCATTTCCATTCAGGTGGGTGACCATTCCTTATTTCAAGTGCATTCTTTCTTAGTTTTTCCCTGAGTGTAATGTTCATCCCCGTAACACCTCTGGTGTTGGCTTTGTTGATGCTCACATATCGATGTAAGGAGCTTTTAAATTCCACGTCAGTTGCAGTGTAGCGAGAAGGAAAGGCTTTTTACGCCACAGGAAAGAAACGGAGATGTCTCAGTGAGGAAAATGAATTATTTTGATCAAACCTGAGAGCGTTGTTGAGGCAGTCTTGGGAAATTGTGGACAGATTTTCTTTCTTTTAAAAGAAATAATCGCCCTGCCACAGAGAGAGTGCTAAGGTTTTTCATCAGGTTAATCCCTGGGATGGTGGTAAAATGAGGGGTGAATGAAGATTAATCTTTAACGCTGTGAGAGAATAAAAGATGATTGCATTGAAACATTAAGGGGAATGGACAGTCTCTCATTATGTTCTAAACAGACATTGATACGGTGATAAAATCCATGTCTTCTTTTTACTTGGGTTATCTTCCCGCCTCTGAGGGCGTTCCCCTCACCCCACCCTCACTCCCTATATCGATAGAGAAAGAAAGAGAGAGAGACAGAGGGTCAGACTTTGAATATAGTGCATTTGGTGTGTGATCCTACAATAAACATCACGTTATCCAAAATCCTGACAGCAGCCAAAATGCCTTCATTCTAAAACAGTTAACTATTCCCATCTTCTTCTGACCTCCACTGAGAACATGGGTCTGTCTACTCAGAGATGGAAGATGCCTCTTTGAGACTTGATACAAAACATCTAGCTTCCCTCCTCACTGCCAGCAAATCACTTAAAAGTAGCAGATGTTCCACCGGCAATAGACCAACGAGGAACCTCGTAGAGCCATCCATGAGTGCAGTATCTGCTCCATTGGTTTGTCATATTGGAGCATCCATGACACCCACCTGTTCATGTATAACTATCTTGTGGGGCTGAATGGCCTCCTCCAGATCCCATGGAACAGATTCAAGGGTATGATTGGACTCTACCTGATCCTGTTTAACAGCTCGATGTACTGACCAGACCCCTTCTCTTCCGGAAGAACAAGCAGGAGTATTGAATGGGCTGTTC
>NW_025159694.1:0-1519 GCF_004010195.1 Chiloscyllium plagiosum
ACACACTCCCGCACCGTCGCACCCACTCCCCTGCACATATCCCCGCTGTTACCCTCACTGCCCCACACTCTCCCCCACTGTCACACTCAAGCTCCTGCACACTCCAACAGCATAATATTCTCTCCCCCGCGCACTGTCCCATTGTCGCACTCACACGCCCACACACTCCCCCATTATCATGATAACTCACCTGCACAATCCCCCACTGTCATGCTCACGCTCCTGCACACTCTCACACTATAATATTCTCTCCTACTGCACACACCCAAATCGTTCCGCTCACTCTCCTACACACACCCCTATGGTCACGGTCTCTCATGTCATCATTCTCACATGGGTATGTACACACCCATACCGAAACGCTCACTCTCCAACACCCTCACCAACCATTACACTCACTCTTAACACTCTCACACAGCGTCATGCTCACTCTCCCACACACTTGCCAACCATAACACTCACTCACACACACACTTCCCCACCATTACATTCACTCCGCTGCACACTGCCCACCATAATATTCACTCTGTGATAGTAAAAGCTTTTTTAGCTGTGTGAAAGGCAAAAAAAGGTTAAGACTAAAATTGGGCCCTTGAAGACAGAAACAGGGGGATATATTACGGGGAACAAAGAAGAATTGAATTGGTACTTCAGATCTGTGTTCACTGGGGAAGACACAAACAATCTCCCCGAGGTAACAGTGGCTGAAGGACCTGAACTTAAGGGAATTTATATTTGCCAGGAATTGCTGTTGGAGAGACTGTTCGGTCTGATGGTTGATAATTCCGCAGGGCCTGATGGTCTACATCCCAGGGTACTGAAGGAGGTGGTTCGAGAATTCGTGGATGAGTTGGTGATTATTTTCCAGAGTTTGATAGATTCGGGATCAGTTCCTGCGGATTGGAGGGTGGCTAATGTTGTACCACTTTTTAATAAAGATGGGAGAGAGAAAGCAGGAAATTTTAGACCAGCTCGTCTGATCTCAGTGGTGGGAAAGATGCTGGAGTCTATTATAAAGGATGAAATTACGACACATCGGGATAGTAGTAACAGGATAGGTCAGAGTCAGCATGGATTTATGAAGGGGAAATCATGTTTGACTAATCTTCTGGATTTTTTGAAGATGTAACTCTGAAGACGGACGTGGGAGATCTAGTAGATGTAGCTTTTGATAAAGTCCCACATAGGAGGTTAGTGAGTAACATTAGGGCGCATGGTATTGGGGGCAAGGTACTAACTTGGATTGAAAGTTGGTTGATTGAGAGGAAACAAAGAGTAGTGATAAATGACTCCATTTCAGAATGGCAGGCAGTGACCAGTGGGGTACCGCAGGGATCAGTGCTGGGACCGCAGCTTTTTACAATATGTTTTAATGATATAGAAGATGGTATTAGTAATAACATTAGCAAATTTGCTGATGATACCAAGCTGGGTGGCAGGGTGAACTGTGATGAGGATGCTAGGAGATTACAGGGTGACATGGGTAGGTTAGGTGAGTGGTCAGATGCATGGCAGATGC
>NW_025159695.1:0-1519 GCF_004010195.1 Chiloscyllium plagiosum
TCATGTATCAATGTTCATTCCTCACTCTGTAAAGCTTGAGTCGTATCTGCCTTTGGCAATCAAATGTGCGAAGATCAGAATTGCCCACATCGGAGCAGAATGCAATGCATGTTCCTTAAAATCTGGTTTAATTTCCACTTCACTTTAAGTTTCAAAAAGTTTAATTCCATCATTCCCTATTCTGTTTCAGATTGAAACTCGATCTAGAGGAAAAGGCAAATGAGAAATCAGTCCTTGCCTTCGGTTCCACCATTCAGCATTCTACCCATACGCTGTGAACCCTTCTGCCCGAACATCTTAATATAACTCCATCCTGAAAACATTCATTACTTTGGCACCTCTTCCTGTGGCAAAGGCTTCCACGGGCTCACCACTCTGCGTGAAGACGTTTGTCCTCATGTCAGTCCTCCACTTCATCCTTAGACTGTGACAATCTGGAATCCCCGAATATCAGTAACATCCTTCATGCATTTCCCTTTCTTATTCTGATTTACATTTTGTAGATATCTATCAGGTAATTCCCCTTTCCCACCCATTTGTCCAATCTCTAGTGAACGCAGTCACGCCATCTCAGCAATTAGTCTAACACAGTAAGTTCACACCCACTTCATAGAACATTACACATCGAATAATACGGGCTCTTCTGCCTACAATGTTGCGCCGAGCATTTATCTTTATCAAAAATAAACCTAAATTGCACACCCCTCCATTTACTCCCGACAATTTGCGTGTCCACCAGTCGCTTAAATGTTCCTAATGTCTCTGACTCTAGTGGAGCCACTGGCAGGACCATCCACACACCCATCACTTTCTACTTGACATAAAACTCTGACATCTAATGTACGTCTTCCTTCAACAGGACCCCTCGTGACACCCATGACTGGCATTGGTAAAAGTCTCTGGACGTCTACTCTGTCTGCACCTCTCAGAACCTTGCACATCTCGACCAAGGCTCCTCTCTTTCTTCTACTCTCCTGAGTAAAAAGTCCTAATTCTCTTAACCTCTCGTCATAAGACATGCCCTCCAGTCTAGCCAGCCTCCCTGTAAATCTCCTCTGGACACGCTCTAAAGAATCCACATCTTACCTACAATGATCCGAGAAGAATTGAACATAATATTTGAATTGTGGTGTAACTATTCGTGAGGCCAAGCCTGGAGGTGAATTGCTATTTTATTTCTGATAAAAAGTTTCTGCTGATGTTTCGTCACGTCGGTAAAGGATTATGTTCAAAGAGATTGCAGAAGTTGACTGTTAATATTGTCAGTGCCTGGGAATTAGTCCCAGTCAGTCGCGAAATTTGCAGATGGCAAATATTACACGGTAACAGGAACCTTGTGGATGAGTCAGTCAGTCTGTCGCTGAGTCGTCAGAATATTATTTTGGCGTTGGATGGTGTTTTCTGCAAGAAGGAATTTGATTGTTCATCCTTGATTACTTGCAATCACTCGTCTAAGCACAAGAACTGATCTTCAGAAGCTCAGATAATGAAAAACAAAGTCAAACATCCGAGTGTCTTT
>NW_025159696.1:0-1519 GCF_004010195.1 Chiloscyllium plagiosum
GGGCATTGGATAGGTATATGGAGGATAGTGGGTGAGTATAGGTTGGGTGGGCTTGGATCGGTGCAACATCGAGGGCCAAAGGGCCTGTACTGCGCTGTATTCTTCTATGTTCTATGTTCTATGTTCTATGTTTCAGGAAAAACTGATGCATGAACTTTTGATTCTGAGGAGAGGTTCATCCTATTTGTGATGAGGCTGTTTGGTTACGCACTGTTACACAGAGACAGAAGAAAACAGTTCCACTCTGTATGTGAAACAAAACCACCCTGTTCACGGTGCATTGGACAGTGACAGACACACACTATTGTCTGTTCCTAGTGGACATTGATCATCCAAATCTCATCATTCACTGATGACCAATAGCAGCACAGAAGGCAGCAGTTTCCATCACCCCAGTTGAAAAGCAAAAACGGATAGGAATGGCCAGTGGAAGTGCGAGTAACTAGGGAACTGGTGTAACTTACAGTGGGAGTGGCAGAAGAAAGATGTGAAGAGATATCATGAGTGGAAGAGGATGTAGCAGCAGAAGGGATAATGCAAGGGAACTAGGAGTGTAAAAACGAGGAGGAAGGCGGACGAAGAATGGCTAATGAAGTTTTAGTGACTGGGAAAAAATTGCTTTTGCAAAAGTGAGATTGGGTGAAAAACATGACTGTTCATGAAAATTGCGATCTGGTTCCATTGAAAATTAAGATTTGATGTACTTCGTTTTCTTTTCACTCTCTATTTCTGTATCTCCATCAAATGCAGATGACATGTTTTGTTTTTCTCCCCTGGTATGGTGTCTGAACATTTTTGAACTTTTCAACAGTATGTATTTGCTTCCAATTCAAGGTAGACATGAGAATATGATTTGATCTCCTGCAGTTTGCCCATAACGTGGAATTTAATTGAGTATTTATCCTCATCAATTTCACTGATTCAAGCAATGAGTCTGTGTCCATCCTGCAGACGAAAAATTTCTTCAGTTCTGACTATTGTTACAAAGGACAGTACCACACAAAAGGCTATATTTCCAGTGAAAGCTGCCAAACCCTTGAGCAGGTAATCTCTCAAACTTTCTAAAAACCGTTGGATATGCACTTGGTCGTGCAGGCTCGCAGGTTAATTCAATTATTCTATGTGGTGGCAGCCATGAACAGTCTGATATATTCTGAAGCAATAGGTAATGGCAGTTGCTGGTTTGTTCCATTTACTGTACTCAGTAAGTGAGCCTCCAGTGAAGTGCTGGTGTTATCTTCCACTTTCTCTTTGTGTTTCGGTTTCCTTGAGTTGGTACTGTAATTTCCTGTGTCGATGATGTCATTTTCGGCTCTTTTTCTCAGAGAGTGGTAGATGGAGTCAAGATTTATGTATTAGTTAATGTAGTTCCGGTTGGAATGCCATGTTTCAAGGAATTCTTGTTCTTGTCTCTGTTTGACATGTCTTAGGATGGATATGCAGATCTAGTCAAAGTGACGTACTTCCTCATCAGTTCGTTAGAAACTAAGGTTGGGGTCATGTGGCTAGTTGATGTTCA
>NW_025159697.1:0-1520 GCF_004010195.1 Chiloscyllium plagiosum
TTGCCTAACTCTCTAAATTCTACCTTCAGAATGACATTATTTTCCCTTCCTAAGTCGTTCTAACCGATGTGTGCAATGACCTTCTGCTGGTCCCTCTCCTCTTTGAGAGCATTTTGCACCCTGTCTGTCACATCCTTGATCCTGACAGCAGGGAGGCAACACTCTATTCTGATTTTTCGCAGTTGGACGCAGATATGTCTGTCTGTCCTTCTGACTACAGTGTCCCCGAAAACGATCGATCAGTTGGAACCCGACGTAGCCCTCTTTACATTATCGCCTGCCTTGATAGCAGAAACTTGTTTTTTCGTGCTAAATTCCCCTGAAAGTGCATCACCCCCTATATTTTCCAAAACAGCATACTTGTTTGAAATTGGATTAGCCACAGAAGACTACCTGCCTGTCCCTCCTCCCTTGCTTGGAGTTAACTCATCTAAGGCTTTTCTCCCTTCTTATAACTGCCATCCATCACACCTCAAGCTCTTATAAATTCCTCATTGCCTGTAACTGTCGCTCCAACCAATCCATTCTGTCTGACAGGATTCGCATTAATTGATATTTATTGCAGCTATAATTCTCAGTAAACCGTAAACTCTTCTAAAACTCCCACATCTGACAAGAACAGGATATCACCTGACTAAAGGCCACTTTGCTACTTCCAATCTATTCACACAGCATAGCACCATCTTATTTTCTCGCACTAGGTCAACTTAATACTTTTGCCTTATATTTTTCAAATGTAATCAACAGACACATCCAATAAAAGCATATAATCAAGGAAAACCCACTCTACTCAATATTATATATTTACAGTAAGGCTATACTTGAAATAATAGACTTATCTATTTCTATGCTGTAACCTTTCCCAAACAAGGTGCTCCAAGATCAGTTGCCAATTTCACTGTTTGTTAAGTTGTCCTCGACACACTCCAATATATGAATTCAGACAGCAAAGGAAGTAACTGCGCAGATTCACTGTTATGTCAGTCAGCAATGTCGGTTTCTTTCGTCTCTCCTTACACACCACGTGTTCGCTGCCTTTGTCTGTCTTTCCCCCTTTTCAAAGTGCCGTTGTTTGACTTTGTTTTTCTCCAAAGTTCCCAAACAATTGCAACAGCATATAAAACAGTACTTGCTGCTCATGGAATTCAAGAAAATCACCTCCAGCACCGAAAACACATCAAAATAGGAGCAGCTGTTACATTTAATTTTTCCCGTCCTCCATCTTGGATTACCCAGAAACCTCACAAGCTCTAAATGGAATTTAAAATAAAGTTCCTTCTTTCGATTAATCTTATTTGTTACCACTCTAAGTACTTTCTATTTCTAATTACCTTTTCTTAATAAATAAAAGATCTATTCGTATTTCACTGAAAGAGTGAAATTCACGCACTTTACAACTTTACCAAACTATTAAAAGAAGCTTATTTAGATTTTACCAACAACGACATGTCGTTCTCGACTTTCTAATTTTTCTTTGTCATGTTCCTTTAATTCTTTGGATGTAAGAATTTGTTCGAAAT
>NW_025159698.1:0-1520 GCF_004010195.1 Chiloscyllium plagiosum
CTGAGGATCGGACGTTTTCTTGTGGTTTTGACTTATTACTATTGTCAGCTTGATTGGAGATCCCTTCAAAGCCAGGTTTAGAAGCTCCCATAAAATTGAGAAACATGCTAAGTCATTTGAATGATGTCGTAAAGATGCCAGATAGAGAAAAAATGCATCGTGTATGTCACGTAAATATATTGAAACCATATTATCAAAGAGAGAAAGAATTGGAGTAATAGGTGTTAGTTACAGCCAGCAGAGTGATGAATCAAATTGAGATGTTGTGGAATTTAATGTGCCTCAAAATACATTAAACAATGGGGATGTAATTGAGGAGTGGGATAGGTCCATAAACTACATGTCTCAGTAGCAAAGAACTCAGTTGAAAGTTTTGTTCTAACAGTAAGACAACAAATGCAGGAATAAGATGGAGAGGACTAATGTTCTTTTACATGAAGTAGACGTAGAGAATACACTGTTCCAAAAATACCCCACTACGCCTATCATCTTAATCCTTGAAAAGTCAAGTAGGTTCAGAAGGAGGTGGAAGCGATGCTCAATGAAGACAGTGTCGAATCGAGCCAGAGCGATCGTTTCTGTTACCAGATCCGATGGGACTCAACGATTTTGCGTGGATGAACGGAAGATCAACATCATTTTAAAAAATGAGACTCACACCCAATAGCAAGGTTGGAGGACTGCATTGAACAAGTTGTATAAGCCGCTTACATCGCAAAGTTGGATTTACTGCGCAGTTTCTTCGCAGGTGCCTTTGTCAGAAAAAGGCGAAATGCATCCCTGCGTTTGTAACACCAAATGTGCGACATCATTTCAAAGTAATACCCTTTGGAATGAAGGATGCACCCGCCACGATCTAAAGATGCATGAACGCAGTGACGGTGGATTAACAATCTGTGCAGTCTATTTGGTAGATGCAGCGATCTTTAGTGAGTCCTGGGATGATAACATGATAAAGTTGGAAGAGCTCTTTGACCGATTGAGAGAAACAAAACTGGTAATAAACCTGATCAAAACTGAATTGTGGAAAGCACAAAATGAGGTTCTTGGGACATTACATCGCTGTCATGGAAGGTTGGCGAAAAGGAATTCAAAGACGAATGCCTTCAAACAATTCCCACAAACAACTCCGAAGAAAGAGGTGCTTCAATGCTTGGGACTAACCGGATTCTATTTGAAGTTTGTTCCAAACTTCATGAGCGTATTCGCACTGTTAAAAGATTTTCCAAAGAAGAGCACAAAGTTTTGACAGACTGAATAATATCAGGAGGCAATTGACAACGTAAAGGTAATATTAATCACCGCCCCCGTTTCAGATACACCATACTTTTTGAAATCCTTGAAAGTTGCTATCGATTTTCCTGACATGAATGTTGGAGTTATACTGCTACAGGAACATAATGATGGAATTGAACTGCAAGTTGATAACTTTTCAAAGGAACTCAACACTCACCAAATAAAATGTTCATGTTTAAGACAAAACAGCGTCTCAGAAACAGTGTTGTACACGTATCACAAAC
>NW_025159699.1:0-1520 GCF_004010195.1 Chiloscyllium plagiosum
GTTCGAGGGTTGGGACTGAGACAAGGTGGAGATGAGGAAACTGGAGAACCTGACCAGCAACACATTTTCAGCTCTGATCTCCAGCATCTGCAGACCTCACTTTCTCCTAAGCAATTAATTCGACTTGGTATTGGGACCACTGTAGAGACTCCCCACTGTCCAGTGACTCTGTAAAGGACATGAGATTGCAAGGGTGGTAAATATCTTTATTTTCCCACTTTTGCTTCCTCAGTCAGTTTAAAAAAAAGATTATTTCACAATGGTTCACTCAAAGACTTTCAATGGTGTCATCATTTACACAAACTGCATTCAACAAAATATGTCCAAAGAATGCTTCCTTCGGAGACAGGGATGATATTTGAAAACATTCCGGTATATTCTGTACAAACACATATACACTCACATGCACATTCTGATATGTCAGAACATCACTGCTGCACAGTGTCAGGTGCTGAGGATAACTCTCTCATTCTGCAATGCACCACCAAACTCCCCTAAACTGCAATACCACACCATCCACTTTCACTGATGGTTTCGCAATTCCCTGTTTCAAGGTGTAGGCATGATAAATTACTCTGTCCCATCTCCCACATTACTCTATTGTCCAGCTCAGTGAGCAAACTTACAACCTGAACCTCAACCTGAGCTACAAATCTTCTCAAAAATTGCATGCACTGTTTTAATCACATGTTGCTTAGTATATTGTGCATACTTTTGTATTTTGGTAAATTATTTAGTTTTATTACACACAATTTTCTATTTTCAATATTAATCTGTAAATAATGAGGGGTGTCTAATATTGTAATGGACATATTGTCCCTGCCCTTGCCCTATTAGGAACACATCTAAAGCTTTGATTAGATTCCAGCCTGGAACTCATTCCTGGGTATCTGACATTCTAGATATAGATTCTCCCAACTCCTCAAATAGATACCAGCCTGTAATTATCCCTGTTTATTCTATATATAAAACACCTAAACCTCTTGATTAGATTCTAATCTGTAACTCAATCTCTCCAATAATGATTTTTTTTTTTTAAATTCACTGATGAGATGTGGGTGTGGCTGATTGGGCTAGCGTTTGTTGAAATGAATAAGACAGTGGGTGGTTTGCAGTTGGACCCAGTCCAACTGAGATCTTCAATAATGTCCAAATGTCATCTCCACATTTCTGACCTGCTGAAAGCCTGCTGCTGATTGGAATAGCACGCAGTCTGCTAAACTCATGATCTACTTGGCTATGATCACCAAGGTGGCCAGTCGAGGGAGATGGGTGGTATCAGGGGGCTGACTGGTGTTTATTTTTTCTTTTCTTTTTTTTCTTTTCTTTTTCCAGCTCTGAGTTAACAGAACCTCTGACACTCCTGTTTATTTTTCTTTTTAAACCCCCACACTACTGCCTAACTGCGGTAGTGCTTATACTTTCCCCAGCACCCATGTTGTGTGTGTGTGCAGGTGTGAGACACAGTGAGACACAAGGTACACGAATCTTTATTCAGTTTCCACCACCAAGAAGAAAGG
>NW_025159700.1:0-1520 GCF_004010195.1 Chiloscyllium plagiosum
CAGTGTATATTGTAGAGAACAGCTGTCCCGGTGAATGTTGTAGAGAACAGCTGTCCTGGTGTATGTTATAGTGAACATCTGTCCCGTGTGTGTCTTGGAGAGAACAGCTGTCCCGATGTGCATTGTAGTGAACATCTGTCCCAGTGCATATTGTAGAGAACAGCTGTCCCGGTGTATGTCATAGTGAACAGCTGTCCTGGTCGAAATGGTAGTGAACAGCTGTCCCGTTGGTTATTATAGAGAATAGCTGTCCCTTTGTTTATTGTAGAGTACAGCTGTCCTCGTCTAAATTGTAGAGAACAGCTGTCCTGATGTATATTGTAGTGAACAGCTGTCCCGGTGTATATTGTAGAGAACAGCTGTCCCAGTGTATGTTGTAGTGAACAGCTGTCCCCGTGTATATTTTATTGAACAGCTGTCCCGGTGTATATTGTAGAGAACATCTGTCCCGGTGTATATTGTAGAGAACATCTGTCCCGGTGTATGTTGCAGTGAACAGCTGTCCCGGTGTATGTTGCAGTGAACAGCTGTACCGGAGTATATTGTAGAGCACAGCTGTCCCGGTGTATATTGTAGTGAACAGCTGTCCGGGAGTATATTGTAGTGAACAGCTGTCCTCGTGTATATTGTAGAGAACACCTGTCCCTGTGTATGTTGCAGTGAACAACTGTCCCGGTGTATGTTGCAGTGAACAACTGTCCCGGAGTATATTGTAGAGAACAGCTGTCCCGGTGTATATTGTAGTGAACAGCTGTCCCGGAGTATATTCTAGTGAACAGCTGTCCCGGAGTATATTGTAGTGAACAGCTTTATCAGTGTACATTGTAGTGAACAGCTGTCCTGATGTATATTGTAGAGAACAGCTGTCCCGGTGTATATTGTAGTGAACAGCTGCCACAGTGTATATTGTAGTCAACACCTGTCTCGGTGTATATTGTAGAGAGCAACTGTCACGGTGTATATTGTAGTGATCAGCTGTCCTGGTGTATATTGTAGAGAACAGCTGTCCCAGTGTATATTGTAGAGAACAGCTGACCCCGTGCATATTGTAGAGAACATATGTCCTGGTGCATGTTGTAGTGAACAGCTGTCCCAGTGTATATTGTGGTGAACAGCTGTCCTGATGTATATTGTAGAGAACATCTGTCCTGGTGTATATCGTAGTGCACAGCTGTCCCGATGTATATTGTAGAGAACAGTGGTCCTGGTGTATATTGTAGAGAACAGCTGTCCAAGTGTATATTGTAGTGAACAGCTGTCCCGGTGTATATTGCAGAGAACAGCTGTCCCGGTGTATGTTGTAGAGAGCAGCTGTCCCAGTGTATATTGTAGAGAACAGCGGTCCCAGTGTATATCGCAGTGAACAGGTTCCCGGTGTATATCGTAGTGAGCAGCAGTCCAAGTGTGTATCGTAGGGAATAGCTGTCCCGGTGTATATTGTATTGAACAGCTGTCCCGGAGTATATTGTATTGAACAGCTGTCATGGTATATGTTGTAGTGAACAACTGTCCCGGTACAT
>NW_025159701.1:0-1520 GCF_004010195.1 Chiloscyllium plagiosum
ACGGTCACTAACATTCCCATTACGCCATAATCATGAACATTCCCATTCCTCCTCAGTCACAAACATTTCCATTGCACCACAATCACTAACAAACCCATTGTACCACAATCATTAACATTCCCATTGCACTGCAGTCATTAACATTCCCATTGCACCATATTCACTAAGACTCCTATTCCACCACAATCACCAGTATTCTCATTGCATCACAAGCACTAACATTCTCATTGCACCACAGTCACTAACATTCCCATTGAACCACATTCACTAAGACTCCCATTCAATCACAATCACCAGCATTCTCATTGCACCGCAATCACATTCTCATTGCACCACAAGCACTAATATTCCCATTGCAGCACAATCACCAGCATTCCTATTGCACCACAGTCACTAACATTCCTATTGCACCAGAATCACTAACATTCCCATTGCACCACAATCCCCAGCATTTTCATTTCATACAGTCACTAACATGCCCATTGCACCACATTCACTAAGACTCCCATTGCACCAAAGTCACTAACATTCCCATTGCACCACATTCACTAAGACTCCCATTGCACCACAATCACTAACATTCCCCTTTCACCACAATCACTAACATTCCCACTGCACCACATTCACTAAGACTCCCATTGCACCAAAGTCACTAACATTCAGTATCAATCCCATTGCACCAGTCACTGACATTTGCATGGCACCGCAATCACTAACATTCCCAGTGCACCACAATCACTAACATTCCCATTACATCAGAATCAGTAACATACCCATTCCTCCTCAGTCACTAACATCCTCATTGCACCACAGTCACTAACATTCCCATTGCACCACAGTAACTAACATTCCCATTGCACCACTCTCAATAACATTCCTATGGCACCACAATTGTGAACATTCCTATTGCGCCACCATCAGTACCATTCCCATTGCCCCACGGCCACTAACATTCCCATTATACCATAATCACTAACATTCTCATTGCACCACAGTCACTAAGACTCCCATTGCACCACAATCACTAACATTCCCCTTTCACCACAGTAACTAACGATCCTATTGCACCACAATCAGTAACATTCCCATTGCACCACATTCACTGAATTTCTCATTGCACCACAATAACTAACATGCCCATTGCACCACAATTGTGAACATTCCAATTGCGCCACAATCAGTATTATTCCCAGTGCACCACAGTCACTGACGTTCACATGGCACCACATCACTCACATTCCCATTGCATCACGGTCACGAACATTCCCATTGCACCACTGTCACTAACGTTCCCATTACACCATAATCACGAACATTTCCATTGCACCACAATCACTAACATTCCTTTTGCACCACATTCGGTAAGACTCCCATTGCACCACAGTCATTAACATTCCCATTGCACCGCAGTAACTAACATTCCCATCGCACCATAATCACTAACATTCCAATTGCACCACATTCACTAACATTCCCATTACACCACAATCACTATCATTCCCATTGCACCACATTCATTA
>NW_025159702.1:0-1520 GCF_004010195.1 Chiloscyllium plagiosum
AATGGTGAGAGAGGGCATCCCTGTCGACAACCTTTCCCAACGCTAACACTATCCGATGTTAAACCGCTTTTGAATCATTATGAAATATTGTAACCCATTTAGTAAAGACCTCTACAACACGAAACCGTTCCAGCGTTTAAAAGAGATATGGCCATTCGACCCAATAAAATGCCTTCTCTGTCTCTAGGAAGATAACTAATCCCAGTATGGCTCCCTGCTGGCAGGCTTATCATATATTTAAGACTCTTTTAATGTTATTAGTTGATCTGCGACGCTTTATAAACTCTGTCTGGTCCTCTTTTATAACGAATGGTAAAATCCTCGCCAGTCTTAATGCCAACATTTTTGTGAGAACTTTAAAATCCACATTCAACAAGGATAAAGGTCTGTACAAAGAGCAGTCATCTGGGCCCTTTCCCTTCTTAAGAATGAGATAAATATTTGCTTCTCTCAGAGACGGCGAGAGGCAGTCCTGAATATGTGAATAATTATATATATTTATAAGTGGCACGGCCAATTCTCCAATAAATTCTTTATGGAACTCAGCCTGGAATCCATCTGGTCCAGGCGCTTTGCCACTCTGGAGCTGCCTTACCGCCTCATGTATTTCCTGGGTTGCCGGCGGGAATTCAAGAACAACACCCGCTCTGAGGTTAGGCCCGGAAGAGCCAGATATTTTTTTTTAAAAAGACTCTATCTTCCTCGTTCTATCCTCACAGCTCTTTGACCTATACAATTTGAAACAGAATTTTCTCAAGGCTGCATTGCTTATTTCACGATTACAAGTCAGGGTACCAGCACTCTTTCTAATAGACATAATGGCATGGGTAGCTTTTTTCTTTCTGGCAAGGCATGCTAGATACCTGCCAGGCTTGTCACCATATTCAAATAATCTCTGCTTCACCTTTATGATCTCCCTCTTTGCTGTTTGAGTAAGTGTGGTATTCAAAGTTGCCCTAAGGGCTGTGATCAGCTGTAGTTTAGTAACGGAGGGTCTATCCACATATGTCGTCTCACGCGCCTTCAGGTGAGCTTCAAGCAGACACTTTTGTTCTCCCTTTTGTCTTTTCGGGGTCGCAGAATGTGAGATAACCAAGCCTCACGCATCGGCCATACCAGTCTCCCACATCACCGAAGGTTTACTGGCCGTGTTGGAGTTGATATCCCAGAAGGATTGAAATTCCGGCCAGAAATATTTTATGAACTTACTATTCTTCAATAGGAAAGTGTCCGTACGCCAATGTCGGGAAGCTGTCTCGTCATCACTAGTCTTGACCTCTATATATATTGCGGCATTATCGGAAATAGTTATATTATCTACTTTACAAAACAATATTGAGTTCAAAAGGGTCGAGGGGACAGACACATATCGATTCTGGTATGGCACTTGTGTGGGTTAGAATAAAAAGTAAAGTCTCTACCCTGAGGGCGAAGACACGTCCACATACCTACCAGCCCTAACTCCCTACGCAGATCCGCCAACTGCCTAGATCTCATAGATATGCCCACAGATATTCTGT
>NW_025159703.1:0-1520 GCF_004010195.1 Chiloscyllium plagiosum
AGGAAATGTATTTTCCCTGGGCTGGGAGAGTCCGAATTGGAGGACAGGGTTTAGGGTGGGAGGGAAATGATATAAAAGGGACCTAAGTGGCAACTTTTGCATGCAGCAGGTGGTGCGTGGATGGAATGAGCTACCAGAGGAAATGTTGGAGGCAAGACAATGATAACATTTAAAAGGCATCTGAATGGGTATATGGAAAAGAAGGGTTAAGACGAACATGATTCCAGTGTTGATAAATGTGATGAGATTATGTTAAGAATTTCTGTGGCATTGACATGATGGACCAAAGGGTCTGCTTCCGTGCAGTATATCTCTCTGCTCTACGGCACTATTGTCCTCGCACTGTCTGATCTAACTCTTCCTGTTCTGTCTGTATGTTCCTAGACTTCCAAGGAGCTCAGGATTTAGCAGACTGACGCTTTTTCACTGTGTGAAAACACATTTACATTGAACGAATTTAATTTCCCCTCAGAATGCCTTCCACTGAACTGATTCTGATTTATTTTCTATTTCTTGTTTCCTGTTCACTTCAATGAAATCTATTTTCAGCCGACTCAGTTTCGAATGATTCATACTAAAACTTCATAATCTGGATGAATGCTTTATAGTACTTACATATAGTAATTAATTATGCTCACTTTTCTTTAAGTGCTGCCCCTTTCCTTCCTGATGGGAGTGGAATGAGTGTGGAAAGTAGAATATAAGGAGTGCCACGGCACTAACAACTGCTGGTGACTGTCGGTGTTGGAGGGAAGGATTGATTGTGGATTGGAACCATTCGAGTGGACTGCTTCGTCTTTAGTCGTGTCTAACAGTTTCATTACTGTTGGCGTGCATTCATTCAAACTCGTGTAGATTACTTATTGCTAGCTTGAACCTTGGAGGTAATGGAGAGGAAGACAGGGGAAAAGTTACTGACTGCAGGATTTCTAACTTCTGATCAGAAGTTTTCAGCATAGCAGCTATATAGTCTCGGATAAACTTGACAATATTCGTGCCAATTAATTCAACAATGGTAATGCCTTTGGATGCTGAATAGGTTTAGCCCTCTGGTTTAGTGATGGCTTATGATGGCCATTGTTTAACATTTATGTTGCATGAATGTTACTTGTCACCTGTCAGCCGCAAAGACTGGCTATTGTCCACGTCTTGCTGCATTTGGACTGATATTGTGATCTGAGTAGTTAAGAATTATAAAATCATGAGCAAACCTCATTAAATCTGGTCGTATGAAGGAGAAAGATTGCAGATAGCTGGTTTTCGAAAGTACTTGCTGCCTTTGTTCTTCGAGATGGCACTGGGTTTAGCAGGGGCTGTCTACTAACCTTGGTGCAGTGAATCTTGTAGATGGTATAAACTGCTACTATTGTGCCTCAGTAGTGGAGGGGATCGATGCTTGTGGAAGTGATAGCAATTAAACGGGCTGGTTTTGTCCTGGGCTTTTCCTGGGATGTACTCCATCACAGGCTTTGGGGAGTCACCAGATAATTTACTGACTGCACAATTCGAGCCTGTGACAT
>NW_025159704.1:0-1520 GCF_004010195.1 Chiloscyllium plagiosum
GCTATCTGTAAGAATAATAAGGTAGTTATGGTAGGAGATTTTAACTTTCCAAACATCGACAGGGTTAGAGGTTTAGATGGAGAGGAATTTCTTAAGTGTGTACAAGACAGTTTTCTGATTCAGAATGTGGATGTACCTACTAGAGAAGGTGCAAAACTTGACCTCCTCTTGGGAAATAAGGCAGGGCAGGTGACTGAGGTGTCAGTGGGGAAGCTCGTTGGAGCCAGTGACCATAATTCTATTCATTTTAAAATAGTGAGGGAAAAGGATCGACCAGATCTAAAAGTTGAAGTTCTAAATTGGAGAAAGGCCAATTTTGATGGTATTAGGCAAGAACTTTCGAAAGCTGATTGGAGGCAGATGTTCGCAGGTAAAGGGACGGCTGGAAAATGGGAAGCCTTCAGAAATGAGATAACAAGAATCCAGAGAAAGTATATTCCTGTCAGGGTGAAAGGGAAGGCTGATAACTATAGGGAATGCTGGATGACTAAAGAAATTGAGGGTTTGGTTAAGAAAAAGAAGGAAGCATATGTCAGGTATAGACAGGATAGATCGAGGGAATCCTGAGAAGAGTATAAAGGAAGTAGGAGTATACTTAAGAGGGAAGTCAGGAGGTCAAAATGGGGACATGAGATAGCGTTGGCAAATACAATTAAGGAGAATCCAAAGGGTTTTTACAAATATATTAAGGACAAAAGGGTAACTAAGGAGAGAATAGGGCCCGAGCTGAAAATGTGTTGCTAGAAAAGCGCAGCAGGTCAGGCAGCATCCAAGGAGCAGGAGAATCGACGTTTCGGGCATGAGCCCTTCTTCCTGATTCTCCTGCTCCTTGGATGCTGCCTGACCTGCTGCGCTTTTCCAGCAACACATTTTCAGCTCTGATCTCCAGCATCTGCAGTCCTCACTTTCTCCTAGAGAATAGGGCCTCTCAAAGATCAGCAAGGAGGCCTTTGTGTGGAGCCACAGAAAATGGGGGAGATGCTAAATGAATATTTTGCATCAGTATTTACTGTAGAAAAGGATATTGAAAATATAGACTGTAGGGAAATAGATGGTGACATCTTGCAAAATGTCCAGTTTACAGAGGAGGACGTGCTGGATATCTTGAAATGGTTAAAGGTGGATAAGTCCGCAGGACCTGATCAGGTGTACCTGAGAACTCTGTGGGAAGCTGGGCCTCTTGCTGGGCCTCTTGCTGCAATATTTGTATCATCGATAGTCACAGGTGAGGTACTGGAAGACTGGAGGTTGGCAAACGTGATGTCACTGTTTAAGAAGGGCGGTAAAGACAAGCCAGGGATCTATAGACCGGTGAGGCTGACATCGATGGTGGGCAAGTTGTTGGAGGGAATCCTGAGGGACAGGATGTACATGTATTTGGAAAGGAAAGGACTGATTAGGGATAGTCAACATGGCTTTGTGCGTGGGAAATCATGTCTCACAAACTTGATTCAGCTTTTTGAAGAAGTAACAAAGAAGATTGATGAGGGCATAGCAGTAGATCTATATGGACTTCAGTA